>NW_024609555.1:42500-60000 GCF_018296145.1 Oncorhynchus tshawytscha
GAGCGACTGGGTCGCCATAGATACAGAACAAAAAGACTGAGCGACTGGGTCGCCATAGATACAGAACAAAAAGACTGAGCGACTGGGTCGCCATAGATACAGAACAAAGACTGAGCGACTGGGTCGCCATAGATACAGAACAAAAAGACTGAGCGACTGGGTCGCCATAGATACAGAACAAAGACTGAGCGACTGGGTCGCCATAGATACAGAACAAAAAGACTGAGCGACTGGGTCGCCATAGATACAGAACAAAAAGACTGAACGACTGGGTCGCCATAGATACAGAACACAAAGACTGAGCGACTGGGTCGCCATAGATACAGAACAAAAAGACTGAGCGACTGGGTCGCCATAGATACAGAACAAAAAGACTGAACGACTGGGTCGCCATAGATACAGAACAAAAAGACTGAACGACTGGGTCGCCATAGATACAGAACAAAAAGACTGAACGACCGGGTCGCCATAGATACAGAACAAAAAGACTGAACGACTGGGTCGCCATAGATACAGAACAAAAAGACTGAACGACTGGGTCGCTAACAACCAGCCAGCTTGGGTAGCAACCTTAGATTAGTGTCGGGACTATATCTTGTTGGAAGGAGGAAATTGTATGAATAAATGTATGAAAGATAAGGAGTGTTGATGTCAAACTGATCCTAGATATGTGGGGAATAAATCCACTAGACACCATAAACAGAACCACGAGGAAGCGAATAGGAACAGAAACAGTAGAAAGGATTGTGACTTTTATAGAAACTCTCGGGTCTCCTCAGGTCCTTACCTTCTCTGGGTTGATCTTGTCGTAGAGCTTGAGGACGTACATGACTCGTTCTTTAATGCTTTCAATGGTGAGGGGAGGCAGGTCTCCATACTGTCTACAGAACACTCCCACTGAGCTGGAGATCTAGAGAGAAGAAGAAGAAGGACAGGAAGGAAGAAAGGATGGGTTCAGAGGTCATTCACTTATCGGTGACAGCTTGACTGACATCACTTCTGCACAATGCACTCATTTGACCAATCAAGCAGTTTAGTTCAAGCCTAGATAATAATATTACAGATGTCCATGTGCATTGTATTTAGTGCACAAGTCATGCGTGCGTCACATCCTGTCACAACAACCTCAGGTATTGATAATAAATAACACATTTGCTTTAGAGTAAATTAAAATGTGTCAAATCGACTGTCATCTAAGCATAAGTATACACAATATAGCATGCTAGTACGCTATGCTAACAGTACTTTAATTGATTTAACTTTAATTGTACGACAGTTTGAACATAAAGTATCATTCAAATTGTACTCAACTAAACTAGTATCAAACGATAAATTAGCTTAACTTAGTCTGCTGCTAACACATGAGACACAGACGGTTGTTTTGTAACATAAATGCATGTATCATTCAAACTATACATTTTCACAGAGTCGGTTTCGTTGAATTAGTAAAAACGGACCCGGTTTTGTCCCGGTTTTAAGAGCTTGGCTTTGCAAAGTGACACTTAAGTTACAGATTTAATTTGGAAAGACACTGGTAGGTCAATGTGCAATCCATCACTACTAGGCCACAGCAGCGACTAAATGTCTCCGTGTTATTCAAGACGAACCCGTGTTTGTTCGGTCCACCGGGTCCGCTGACTGCTGGCAATGAAGGACAACGGTCGGGGGTTGAATAGGACCGGGACAGCTGCGGTTCTCAATGCAATGTTACCCGACGAGAGTCTCACGGAAGACCGGGGGAGCTGGCGGACACACTGCGCTAGGACACGGGACGCCATGGTTTTGAGGATCAATCCCAGGGTGCAAAGCAAAACACGCGTTTTTGGAAGACAAGGTGGTTTCCACTAGATAGCACAGCCACAAAGTCAAAGGGAAAAGGAGGTCAAATGTGCGCAGGCGCACTAGTTATTCTTTTTATTTTTATTTTTAAATAACGCCGATATTTAATATGATTTTTCTTTATTAAGCTATAACGTAATTATAATGCTTTCCGGTATGTTTTCTTATTTCATTAAATCGGAATAATGTAATAATTATGACTTTGGTTGAATTTTATCGCGTCGTCGAGTAGCGGATCGAGGCATTACGTTCTGTACGTAAGACATGACTAATCAACAAAAACAATTATATTAAACAATTATATATTATATTATAGTATTATTTCGTCGATAATTAACAAATGATGTTAATTCTTTAACACACATATTTAAAAAAAAAAATAATAATAATAATAAATTAGTTGAATATTACTTATTATTTGTGAGCGGAAGAGCTTTAAATCATCATCGATGTTGCAGTGCTCTGCTAGTATGGTCTGAAGGGAGAGGCTGAGAACCACATCACATTTTAACAACAGAAATCATTACAACCATGGAATTGTGTGAGATACTGTACAACAAGGCGGAATACATTGAAACGGTAATCTTTCCGTAGCAAGCTTGTAATTTCGGTGTTTATTTGACTAGATAACGTTAACGATTAGCAAGTTAGCGTTTAGCTCATTGGTATTTACATTGAGGATACCAAACATTATGAACACCTTCCTAATATTGAGTTGTACCTTCCTTTTGCCCCTCCTAACTCTAAGTGCTGTACATATGAATGTGTATATATTCATATATATATATTGGTATATTGGTATTTACATTGAGGATACCAAACATTATGAACACCTTCCTAGTATTGAGTTGTACCTCCTTTTGCCCTCATAACAGCCTTATTTCGTCAGGGTTGTCGACTCCAAGGTGTAGAAAGCGTCCCAACAGGGAAGCTGGCCCATGTTGACTCCAAGGTGTAGAAAGCGTCCCAACAGGGATGCTGGCCCATGTTGACTCCAAGGTGTAGAAAGCGTCCCAACAGGGATGCTGGTCCATGTTGACTCCAAGGTGTAGAAAGCGTCCCAACAGGGATGCTGGTCCATGTTGACTCTACAAGGTGTTGAAAGCGTTCCACAGGGATGCTGGTCCATGTTGACTCCAATGCTTCCCACAGTTGTGTCCAGTTGGCTGGATGTCCTTTAGGTGGTGGACCATTCTTGATCCACACGGGGAAACGGTTGAGCGTGATAAACCCAGCAGCTTTGCAGTTCTTGATACACACGGGGAAACGGTTGAGCGTAATAAACCCAGCAGCGTTGCAGTTCTTGACTCAACCCGGTGCGCCTGGTACCTACTACCAAACCCTGTTCAAAGGCACTTCAATATATTTGTCTTGCCCATTCACCCTCTGAATGGTACACACACAGTCTATGTCTCAAATCCTTCTTCAACCAGGTCTACTCCCTTCTTCATCTACACTTGATTGAAGTGGATTTAACAAAGTGACATCAATAAGGGATCATAGATTTCACCTGGATTCACCTGGTCAGTCTGTGTCCTGGAAAAGAAGGTGTTCTCAATGTTTTTAGTATATACAGTCAATGCACTGAACCGTCATTGCTCGGTCCCTTAGCCAGCCAGCTAGCCAGCTTGAATTGCAGATAGACCATTTCTTGAGCGGTGGTCTGAGGCACCGATTACAGTTAGCATCAAGCGGTGGTCTGTAAACCTGTATCTGAGTCCGTACCGTTTATACCAACTGATCAGCATGTCCTCTCTCCCTGTCAGGCGTCTGGTAACAAAGTGAGCAGGCAGTCGGTGCTGTGCGGCAGTCAGAACATCGTCCTCAACGGCAAAGTAAGTAACAACAAGCCGGTATTACACCATGAGATGGGCCAGTTGGGGCTTTACGTTCACTATACAGGTAATAAACCATGAGTCTCCCTCCCTCCCTCCCTGTCTCCCTCCCTCCCTCCCTGCTTACCTCCCTCCCTCCCTCCCTCCCTCCCTCCCTCCATGTCTCCCTCCCTGTCTGTATCACCCTGCCGTCCTGTCTCCCTCCCTCCCTGTCTCCCTCCCTCCCTGTCTCCCTCTCTCCCTGTCTCCCTGTCTGTCTCCCTCGCTCCATCCCTGTCTCCCTCCCTGTCTGTATCACCCTGCCGTCCTGTCTCCCTCCCTCCCTGTCTCCCTCTCTCCCTCCCTGTCTCCCTCCCTCCCTGTCTGTCTCCCTCTCTCCCTGTCTCGCTCCATCCCTGTCTCCCTCCCTGTCTGTCTGTCACCCTGCTTCCCTGTCTGTCTGTGTCACCCTCCCTCCCTCCCTCCCTCCCTCCCTCCCTCCCTCCCTCCCTCCCTCCCTCCCTCCCTCCCTCCCTCCCTCCCTCCCTCCCTCCCTCCCTCTGTCCGTCCCTGTCTCCTCCAGACTATAGTAATGAATGACTGTATAATCCGTGGAGACCTGGCCAATGTCAGGGTGGGGAGGCACTGTGTTGTGAAGAGCCGGAGTGTCATTCGGCCGCCGTTCAAAAAAATTCAGCAAAGGGTGAGTTCTGCTCCAACCTCTTCTAGACCAGGGGGACTCCTCTTCTAGACCAGGGGTCTCCTCTTCTAGACCAGGGGTCTCCTCTTCTAGACCAGGGGTCTCCTCTTCTAGACCAGGGGTCTCCTCTTCTATACCAGGGGTCTCCTCTTCTAGACCAGGGGACTCCTCTTCTCTACTCCTCTTCTAGACCAGGGGACTCCTCTTCTAGACCAGGGGTCTCCTCCTTCTAGACCAGGGGTCTCCTCTTCTAGAACAGGGGTCTCCTCTTCTAGACCAGGGGTCTCCTCCTTCTAGACCAGGGTCTCCTCCTTCTAGACCAGGGGTCTCCTCCTTCTAGACCAGGGGTCTCCTCTTCTAGACCAGGGTCTCCTCCTTCTAGACCAGGGGTCTCCTCCTTCTAGACCAGGGGTCTCCAACCTTTTCTAGACCAGGGGTCTCCAACCTTTTCTAGACCAGGGGTCTCCAACCTCTTCTAGACCAGGGGTCTCCTTTTCTAGACCAGGGGTCTCCTTTGGGCTAATTTAATAAAATAAATAAATAAATGAATAAAAAAAAATAATTATAGTTCTCAAATAGCAACATTTCTTCTGTTCTCTTCTACCCGGCAACTCTTCCCTGGGTCCTCGGAGAACAAGAGATGCGTTTCCTGTATATAACTGGTCAAATAATGGTTCATAAACAGTACTTGGTACGATAGGCCCCATTATATTCTATTTTTTGTATTTTCCCAAATTCTGTTTTCTGTTGTATTTTTTCGTGATTTAGCATTTTTTCCTGTTTGTAACTCTCAAGAAACAGCAACAACAGTCCATGTCAATGGTTAAATCACATCAGAACACCATTTTTGAAGTCTGGAAAAAAGATAACAAATTTCAATTAAAAACAACAACATGTATTTCCCCCCATTTTAATTGTGCGAGAGAGGAATGTGTCGGTCTGGAGATGTTTCTGCTGTTTAGGTCTACTGCTGTAGCACATCATGACAGAGTTAGACAGGACACATCATGACAGAGTTAGACAGGACTACTGCTGTAGCACATCATAACAGAGTTAGACAGGACTACTGCTGTAGCACATCATGACAGAGTTAGACAGGACTACTGCTGTAGCACATCATGACAGAGTTAGACAGGTCTACTGCTGTAGCACATCATGACAGAGTTAGACAGGACTACTGCTGTAGCACATCATGACAGAGTTAGACAGGACTACTGCTGTAGCACATCATGACAGAGTTAGACAGGACTACTGCTGTAGCACATCATGACAGAGTTAGACAGGACTACTGCTGTAGCACATCATGACAGACTACTGCTGTAGCACATCATGACAGAGTTAGACAGGTCTACTGCTGTAGCACATCATGACAGAGTTAGACAGGTCTACTGCTGTAGCACATCATGACAGAGTTAGACAGGTCTACTGCTGTAGCACATCATGACAGAGTTAGACAGGTCTACTGCTGTAGCACATCATGACAGAGTTAGACAGGTCTACTGCTGTAGCACATCATGACAGAGTTAGACAGGTCTACTGCTGTAGCACATCATGACAGAGTTAGACAGGACTACTGCTGTAGCACATCATGACAGAGTTAGACAGGTCTACTGCTGTAGCACATCATGACAGAGTTAGACAGGTCTACTGCTGTAGCACATCATGACAGAGTTAGACAGGACTACTGCTGTAGCACATCATGTTCTAGAGGAATGACCTCTGACCCCTTGTCCTCTGCCCCCTCCCAGAGTGGCCTTCTTCCCGCTACACATCGGAGACCATGTGTTTATAGAGGAAGACTGTGTGGTGAACGCTGCTCAGATCGGATCTTACGTTCACATCGGGAAGAACTGTGTCATCGTGAGTTACACACACACACACACACACACACACACACACAGAGTTACACACACAGAGTTACACACACAGAGTTACACACACACAGAGTTACACACACAGAGTCACACACACAGAGTCACACACACAGAGTCACACACACAGAGTCACACACACAGAGTAACACACACACTCACAGAGTTACACACACACACAGTCACACACACAGAGTAACACACACACTCACAGAGTAACACACACAGTCACACACACTGTCACACACACTCACAGAGTAACACACACACTCACAGAGTTACACACACACACAGTCACACATACAGAGTTACACACACACACACTGGCCGAGGGAACATTCAGGTCCTAAATCTGGGTCATGTGATGCTCGGGAACGACAACATTTCACTGTCCCTGTGGGGCTAGTTGGGTCCATGTTCTACTAGTCTGGTCTGAACTGTACTAGTCTCTGTCTAGTTGGGTCCATGTTCTACTAGTCTGGTCTGAACAGTACTAGTCTCTGTCTAGTTGGGTCCATGTTCTACTAGTCTGGTCTGAACAGTACTAGTCTCTGTCTAGTTGGGTCCATGTTCTACTAGTCTGGTCTGAACAGTACTAGTCTCTGTCTAGTTGGGTCCATGTTCTACTAGTCTGGTCTGAACAGTACTAGTCTCTGTCTAGTTGGGTCCATGTTCTACTAGTCTGGTCTGAACTGTACTAGTCTCTGGCATGATTGTGTTTATTACAGGGTAGTCACATGACTGTAGTTTGTATCATCACATGACTGTGGTGTTCTCTAGAGGTTCTGTTGTGATGTCACAATGGGGGTAGTGTGTTCTGTCAACATATGAAATGTGACTCCTACACCGACCGGGCCGGGAGTCACTCCTACGCCGACCGGGCCGGGAGTCACTCCTACGCCGACCGGGCCGGGAGTCACTCCTACGCCGACCGGGCCGGGAGTCACTCCTACGCCGACCGGGCCGGGAGTCACTCCTACGCCGACCGGGCCGGGAGTCACTCCTACGCCGACCGGGCCGGGAGTCACTCCTACGCCGACCGGGCCGGGAGTCACTCCTACGCCGACCGGGCCGGGAGCCACTCCTACGCCGACCGGGCCGGGAGCCACTCCTACGCCGACCGGTTGTTCATGTTGTTTCTGTTGCTCCAGGCAACGGTCGCCACTGTGACTGGTTGTTAATGGTGTGTGTGTGTGTGTGTGTGTGTGTGTGTGTGTGTGTGTGTTCTCCAGGGTCGACGGTGTGTGTTGAAGGATTGCTGTAAGATCCTAGACAACACAGTTCTTCCTCCTGAGACCGTGGTTCCTCCCTTCACCGTGTTCTCAGGATGCCCAGGTCAGAACACACCTCCTCCTCCTCTATCTCTACCTCCTCCTCTACCTCCTCCTCTACATCCTCCTCTACATCCTCCTCTACATCCTCCTCCTCTATCTCTACATCCTCCTCTACATCCTCCTCTACATCCTCCTCTACCTCTATCTCTACATCCTCCTCTACATCCTCCTCTACATCCTCCTCTACCTACTTCTCTACATCCTCCTCTACCTCTACCTCCTCCTCTACATCCTCCTTTACCTCCTCTTCCTCTACATCCTCCTCCTCTACCACCTCCTCTACCTCCTCCTCTACCTCTACCTACTTCTCTACATCCTCCTCTACCTCCTCCTCTACATCCTTCTCTACATCCTCTACATCCTCCTCTTCCTCCTCCTCCTCTACATCCTCCTCTACCCCCTCCTCTACATCCTCCTCTACATCCTCCTCTTCCTCCTCCTCCTCTACATCCTCCTCTACCCCCTCAACATCCTCCTCTTCCTCCTCTACCTCTACATCCTCCTCTACCCCTCCTCTACATCCTCCTCTGCATCCTGCTCTACCCCCTCCTCTACATTCTCCTCTACCTCTTCCTCCTCTACATCCTCCTCTACCCCCTCCTCCTCTACATCCTCCTCTACCTCTACCCCTCCTCTATCTCTACCTACTTCTCTACATCCTCCTCTACCTCTACATCCTCCTCTACCCCCTCCTCTACATCCTCCTCAACCACCTCCTCTACCTCCTCCTCTACATCCTCCTCCTCTACCCCTCCTCCTCTACCCCCTCCTCTACCCCCTCATCTACATCCTCCTCTACCCCTTCGTACACCTCCTCCTCTACCTCCTCCTCTACCTCCTCCTCTACCTCCTCCTCTACATCCTCCTCCTCTACATCCTCCTCTACCCCCTCTACATCCTCCTCTTCCTCCTCCTCCTCTACATCCTCATCTACCCCCTCCTCTACATCCTCCTCCTCTACATCCTCCTCTACATCCTCCTCTACCTCCTCCTCCTCTACCTCCTCCTCCTCTACCTCCTCCTCTACCTCTACATCCTCCTCTACCCCCTCCTCTATCTCTACCTACTTCTCTACATCCTCCTCTACCTCTACATCCTCCTCCACCTCCTTCTATACCTCCTCCTCTTCCTCCTCATCCTCCTCCACCTCCTTCTATACCTCCTCCTCTTCCTCCTCTACCCCCTCCTCTACATCCTCCTCCTCTACATCCTCCTCCTCTACATCCTCCTCTACCCCCTTCTCCTCTACATCCTCCTCCTCTACATCCTCCTCTACCTCCTCCTCCTCTACATCCTCCTCTACCTCCTCCTTCTCTTCCTCCTCTACCTCTACATCCTCCTCTATCTCCTCCTCTACCTCCTCCTCTACCTCCTCCTCTACCCCCTCCTCTACATCCTCCTCCAAATCCTCCTCTACCTCCTCCTCTACATCCTCCTCTCCCCCTCCTCTACATCCTCCTCTACATCCTCCTCTACCCCCTCCTCTACATCCTCCTCTACCTCTACATCCTCCTCCACCTCCTTCAATACCTCCTCCTCTTCCTCCTCTACCCCCCTCCTCTACCCCCCTCCTCTACATTCTCCTCTACATCCTCCCTACCACCTCCTCCTCTACCTCCTCCTCCTCCTCCTCCACCTCCTTCTATACCTCCTCCTCTTCCTCCTCTACCCCCTCCTCTACATCCTCCTCCTCTACATCCTCCTCCTCTACATCCTCCTCTACCCCCTCCTTCTCTTCCTCCTCTACCTCTACATCCTCCTCTACCTCCTCCTTCTCTTCCTCCTCTACCTCTACATCCTCCTCTATCTCCTCCTCTACCTCCTCCTCTACCTCCTCCTCTACCCCCTCCTCTACATCCTCCTCCAAATCCTCCTCTACCTCCTCCTCTACATCCTCCTCTCCCCCTCCTCTACATCCTCCTCTACATCCTCCTCTACCCCTCCTCTACATCCTCCTCTACATCCTCCTCCACCTCCTTCAATACCTCCTCCTCTTCCTCCTCTACCCCCTCCTCTACCCCCCTCCTCTACATCTCCTCTACATCCTCCTCTACCCCCTCCTCTACATCCTCCTCTACCTCTACATCCTCCTCCACCTCCTTCAATACCTCCTCCTCTTCCTCCTCTACCCCCTCCTCTACCCCCTCCTCTCATCCTCCTCTACATCCTCCCCTACCACCTCCTCCTCTACCTCCACCTCCTCTACATCCTCCTCCTCTACATCCCCTTTACCTCTTCCTCCTCTACATCCTCCTCTACATCCTCCTCCTCTACCCCCTCCTCTACCTCTACCTACTTCTCTACCTCCTCCTCTACCTCCTTCTCTACCTCCTCCTCTACATCCTCCTCTACCCCCTCCCTCTACATCCTCCTTTACCTCCTCTTCCTCTACATCCTCCTCTACCTCTACCTCCTCCTCTACATCCTCCTTTACCTCCTCTTCCTCTACATCCTCCTCCTCTACCACCACCTCTACCTCTACCTACTTCTCTACATCCTCCTCTACCTCTACATCCTCCTCCTCTACCACCACCTCTACCTCTACCTACTTCTCTACATCCTCCACCTCTACCTCTACATCCTCCGCCTCTACCTCTACATCCTCCTCCTCTACCACCACCTCTACATCCTCCTCCTCTACCACCACCTCTACATCCTCCTCCTCTACCACCACCTCTACATCCTCCTCCTCTACCACCACCTCTACATCCTCCTCTACATCCTCCTCCTCTACATTCTCCTCTACCCCCTCCTCTACATCCTCTACATCCTCCTCTACATCCTTCAATACCTCCTCCTCTTCCTCCTCTACCCCCTCCTCTACCCCCTCCTCCTCTACCCCTCCTCTACCCCTCCTCTACCCCCTCCTCTACCCCCTCCTCTACCTCCTCCTCTACCCCTCCTCTACATTCTCCTCTACATCCTCCTCTACCACCTCCTCCTCCACATCCTCCTCCTCTACCCCCTCCTCTACCTCTACCTACTTCTCTACATCCTCCTCTACCTCTACATCCTCCTCTACCACCTCCTCTACCCCCTCCTCTACCTCTACATCCTCCTCTACCACCTCCTCTACCCCCTCCTTTACATCCTCCTCTACCTCCTTCTCTACCTCCTCCTCTACATCCCCTCCTCTACCTCTACCCCTCTTCCTCTACATCCTCCTCCTCTACCACCACCTCTACCTACTTCTCTACATCCTCCTCTACCTCTACATCCTCCTCCAAATCCTCCTCCAAATCCTCCTCTCCTCCTCCTCCTCTACATCCTCCTCTACATCCTCTACATCCTCCTCCAAATCCTCCTCTACCTCCTCTACCCCTTCCTCTACCCCTTCCTCTACCCCCTCCTCTACATCCTCATCTACCCCCTCCTCTACATCCTCCTTTACCCCTCTTCCTCTACATCCTCCTCTTCTACCCCCTCCTCTACCTCTACCTACTTCTCTACATCCTCCTCTACCTCTACATCCTCCTCCACCTCCTTCTCTACCTCTATCTCTACATCCTCCTCTACCCCTTCCTCTACCTCCTCCTCCTCTACCCCTTCCTCTACCTCCTCCTCTACCTCCCCCTCTACCTCCTCCTCTACCTCCCCTCTACCTCCTCCACATCCTCCTCTATTTCCCCCCACATCTACTTCCCCCTCCCCCATACTCGATGACATCAGCGTTTTGGCATATGTAGATACTGGTATGGTGCTGGAGATGATGAATGAGCCTGAAAAGTGATGGATTTGTCTTCAACTCTTTCTAACTGGTGTCTCTTCCCCACTCTTCTTCCTCCTCCTCTTCCTCCTCCTCTTCTTCCTCCTCCTCCTCTACCTCCTCCTCCTCTTCCTCTTCTACATCCTCCTCTACCTCCTCTTCCTCCTCCTCCTCTTCTACATCCTCCTCTTCCTCCTCCTCTTCTACCTCTTCCTCCTCCTCCTCTTCCTCCTCCTCTCCTCCTCCTCCTCTTCCTCCTCCTCTTCCTGAAAAGTGATGTCTTGTCTTCAACTCTTTTTAACTGGTGTCTCTTCCCCACTCTTCCTCTTCCTCCTCTACCTCTACCTCCTCTTCCTCCTCTTCCTCCTCTCTCTCTCTCTCAGGTCTGTTTTCAGGAGAGCTCCCAGAATGCACCCAGGACCTGATGATTGATGTGACCAAGAGTTACTACCAGAAATTCCTCTCTCTCAGCCAGATATAAACTACCCTTACATATACATTAGCCTACCTTACCTTAACCTACCCTACTCTATCCAGATATAATCTACCCTACACTATCCAGATATAACCTACCCTACACTATCCAGATATAAATACCTTACCTTAACCTACCTTACCTTACCTTAACCTACCTAACCCTAACCCTAATTCCTCTCTCTCAGCCAGATATAAACCCCTTAACCTACCTTACCTTAACCTACCTTAACCCACCCTACCTTACCTTACATTAACCTACCTTAACCTACCTAACCCTAATTCCTCTCTCTCAGCCAGATATAAACCCCTTAACCTTAACCTACCTTAACCTACCCTACCTTAACCTAACCTACCTTAACCTACCCTACCTTAACCCACCCTACCTTAACCTACCTTAACCTACCCTACCTTAACCTACCCTACCTTAACCCACCCTACCTTAACCTACCTTAACCTGCCCTTTTAGCCTGCCCTACCTTAACCTGCCCTATTTTAGCCTGCCCTATTTTGCCTAACCTACCCTACCTTAACCTACCCTACCTTAACCTGCCCTACCTTAACCTGCCCTACCTTACCCTATTTTTAACCTGCCCTACCTTAACCTGCCCTACCTTAACCTACCCTACCTTAACCTACCTTAACCTACCCTACCTTAACCTGCCCTACCTTAACCTACCCTACCTTAACCTGCCCTACCTTGCCCTGCCTAACCTGCCCTACCTTAACCTGCCCTACCTTAACCTAACCTACCTTAACCTACCCTAACCTACCCTACCTTAACCTACCCTACCTTAACCTACCCTACCCTAACCTACCTTAACCTACCCTACCTTAATCTACCCTACTCTGCTCGACACTATACAGATATAACCCCTACCTTAACCTACCCTATCCGATCCTTGTTCTGCCCCTGAACAAGGCAGTTTACCCACTGTTCCTAGACCAGCATTGAAAATAAAAATTTGTTCTTAACTGACTTGCCTAGTTAATTAACGGTCAAATTAATAAATTATACGTAGATTCTTTCATGATTGAACTCGACGAGTTCCTTTCAACTTCTTCCAGCTGTTTATTTTATTTTTTTTTGGGGGGGGGGAGGAGAGACACAAAACTAAACTACGACTTTGATTTCAAGACCAAATAGGAACTCAACAGTGTTTGGGGTAAACAACAGATTTATACACCTGTTATGTTGCTCTCTGGCGCCATCCTGTGGGGACTGCTGAGAATACAGTCAATATTAAAGACATGTTAGTCTGGCGCCATCCTGTGGGGACTACTTAGCGCACAGTCCATATTAAAGACATGTTGCTCTCTGGCGCCATCCTGTGGGGACTGCTGAGAATACAGTCAATATTAAAGACATGTTGCTCTCTGGCGCCATCCTGTGGGGACTGCTGATAACACAGTCCATACTAAAGACATGTTACTCTCTAGCGCCATCCTGTGGGGACTACTGAGCACACAGTCAATATTAAAGACATGTTACTCTCTAGCGCCATCCTGTGGGGACTGCTGAGAATACAGTCAATATTAAAGACATGTTAGTCTGGTGCCATCCTGTGGGGACTGCTGATAACACAGTCAATATTAAACATGTTGCTCTCCAGCGCCATCCTGTGGGGACTACTGAGCACACAGTCAATATTAAAGACATGTTGCTCTCTAGCGCCATCCTGTGGGGACTGCTGAGAACACAGTCAATATTAAAGACATGTTGCTCTCTAGCGCCATCCTGTGGGGACTGCAGATAACACAGTCCATATTAAAGACATGTTGCTCTCTGGCGCCATCCTCTGGGGACTGCTGAGAATACAGTCAATATTAAAGACATGTTGCTCTCTAGCGCCATCCTGTGGGGACTGCTGAGAATACAGTCAATATTAAAGACATGTTAGTCTGGTGCCATCCTGTGGGGACTGCTGATAACACAGTCAATATTAAACATGTTGCTCTCCAGCACCATCCTGTGGGGACTGCTGATAACACAGTCAATATTAAAGAAATGTTGCTCTCTAGCGCCATCCTGTGGGGACTGCTGAGAATACAGTCAATATTAAAGACATGTTGCTCTCTAGCGCCATCCTGTGGGGACTGCTGATAACACAGTCCATATTAAAGACATGTTGCTCTCTAGCTCCATCCTGTGGGGACTGCTGAGAATACAGTCAATATTAAACATGTTAGTCTGGCGCCATCCTGTGGGGACTGCTGAGAACACAGTAAATATTAAAGACATGTTGCTCTCTGGCGCCATCCTGTGGGGACTGCTGATAACACAGTAAATATTAAATACATGTTGCTCTCTGGCGCCATCCTGTGGGGACTGCTGATAACACAGTAAATATTAAATACATGTTGCTCTCTGGCGCCATTCTCTGGGGACTGCTGATAACACAGTCAATCGTTGTTATCCCACAAGGGGCTCTGTGAAGAAACACAGAGCCCCTTGTGGGCTCAGGAATAAAAAAAAAAGTTTATTTTTCAACGACAGGGAACATCCTTCAGGACAATGTTTGACCGTTATAATAATCAGCAACAAAACAACGTCAAAAGTACAGTTGTATTCCAGCCTCGGAAACCCTCTCTCAGTTCTGGGAGCATCATAGGGAAATTATTGCAGACAGTTAGCTTGTCTATTGACAGCTAGAAAACACACCCTCCTCCTCTTCCTCCATCTCCTCCAGTCTCTCAAGAGTTAAAACGACAAGGTTCCTGATAGATTGAAGGTCAGGTTCCATCACAGCTATAACGGCCTCAAGCCTGGTTCTAGATCTTCCTGAAGCCTGGTTCTAGAACTTCCTCAAGCCTGGTTCTAGATCTTCCTGAAGCCTGGTTCTAGAACTTCCTGAAGCCTGGTTCTACAACGTCCTCATAACTGGTTCTAGAACATCCTGAAGCCTGGTTCTAGAACGTCCTGAAGCCTGCTGGTGCGGTTTTTAAAAACACTCAGTCTCGTTATAATTAGTATTTTATCAGATAGGAGCACAGATTCACCTCAATGCCAAAGATCCATCATCACCATCATCATCACCATCATCATCATCATCATCATCATCATCATCACCCTCATCATCCGTTATGTAATAAATCTTTATTAGGGTTTATTTCATACTGAGTTTTAACACACATCAGATTCTATGGAAATAACGTGTAGGGTAACTAGTGGACTGATCAGGTGGGGAAGCGCTCAACATCTGACTTCTGGGGTTCTGAGATAAACAACACCCACAACCTGTTTCCATGGTTCCCTCTCTGTGACAGCTTGGCCGGTATCCAACCAACGGTCTCAGTAGATACACACTAAAACCACACCCAGCACATCTTGCATTGGACAATAATAAATCATGTTTAAATCAGTATTACAGCCCCGTTACCGATCAAACTGAGCCCAGTACATTTAGATAGGCAGTCTACAAACATCGGAAACATCTGGACATTTTCATTTATCAAAAGAATGTAAAAAAACAACATCCGGATATCTTTTTTTTTTTTTTTTTATATCTTTTGTTCTTCTCCTCAGCAACATGCAAATAGTCCAAAACAATTCCTCATAAAAAGAAATAAATCTGAGGATTCAAATCCATCTGTCAAACTCTTCATCTGTTAAAGTCTTTATTATAATGATTTTCTATCAAATTGTATTGACTACTATGTTAATAAATAAAAACACCTCTAGATCAATTATAAATATGACAGGAGATTCTATAGCTGGAGACAACTCTGACTCTAAAGTTCAGGGGTCAAACTAGTTGACATGGTGGGGGGTCAGTCAGACTGACGCCAGGCTTTTACTTCCTAGTAAACAAACGTTGTCTCATCATCCAATCAAAAGTCTCTTCTGTTCCCCGCAGTGAGATCGAACAGGGTAGAATAGAAGGAGAAACAGGAAGCTCCTCCCTACTGATAAATAACACGTTTACGGATCTATTGTCTTGATATATGATCATCATGTACATGCATACTGCTGGTGACCCAGTAAGGGTGACATGGTACAGGGTGGGCGGGGTTTAGAGATGGAGGGCGGGGTTAGAGACAGAGGGCAGGGTTAGAGATAGAGGGCGGGTTTAGAGACAGAGGGCGGGGTTAGAGATGGAGGGCGGGGTTTAGAGATGGAGGGCGGGGTTAGAGATGGAGGGCGGGGTTTAGAGATGGAGGGTGGGGTTAGAGATGGAGGGCGGGGTTTAGAGATGGAGGGCGGGGTTAGAGATGGAGGGCGGGTTTAGAGATGGAGGGCGGGGTTAGAGATGGAGGGCAGGGTTAGAGATGGAGGGCAGGGTTAGAGATGGAGGACGGGGTTAGAGATGGAGGGCGGGTTTAGAGATGGAGGGCGGGGTTAGAGATGGAGGGCGGGGTTTAGAGATGGAGGGCGGGTTTAGAGACGGAGGGCGGGTTTAGAGATGGAGGGCGGGGTTAGAGACGGAGGGCGGGGTTAGAGATGGAGGGCAGGATTAGAGATGGAGGGCAGGGTTAGAGATGGAGGGCGGGGTTAGAGATGGAGGGCGGGGTTAGAGACGGAGGGCGGGGTTGACTCTGATCTCTAGTCTCCTACAATATAGAGACTGACTGGGATCCACCAGTCTGATATGGTCTCCTACTATAAAGAGACTGACTGGTCTCCTCCTATATAGAAACTGACTGGTCTCCTACTATATAGAGACTGGCTGGGATCTACTATATAGAGACAGACTGGGATCTACCAGTCTGATATGGTCTATTACTATATAGAGACTGACTGGGATCTACTATATAGAGACTGACTGGGATCTACTATATAGAGACTGGCTGGGATCTACCAGTCTGATATGATCTCCTACTATATAGAGACTGACTGGGATCTACTATATAGAGACTGACTGGGATCTACCAGTCTGATATGATCTCCTACTATATAGAGACTGACTGGGATCTACTATATAGAGACTGACTGGGATCTACCAGTCTGATATGGTCTCCTACTATATAGAGACTGACTGGGATCCACCAGTCTGATATGGTCTCCTACTATATAGAGACTGACTGGTCTCCTACTATATAGAGACTGACTGGAATCTACTATATAGAGACTGACTGGGATCCACTATATAGAGACTGACTGGGATCTACCAGTCTGATATGGTCTCCTACTATATAGAGACTGGATGGGATCTACTATATAGAGACTGGCTGGGATCTACTATATAGAGACTGACTGGGATCTACCAGTCTGATATGGTCTATTACTATATAGCGACTGACTGTGATCTACCAGTCTGATATGGTCTCCTACTATATAGAGACTGACTGGGATCCACTATATAGAGACTGACTGGGATCTACTATATAGAGACTGACTGGGATCCACTATATAGAGACTGACTGGGATCCACTATATAGAGACTGACTGGGATCTACTATACAGAGACTGACTGGGACCTACCAGGCTGATATGATCTCCTACTATATAGAGACTGACTCTGATCTACTATGTAGAGACTGGCTGGGATCTACTATATAGAGACTGGCTGGCATCTACTAGTCTGATATGATCTCCTACTATATAGAGACTGACTGGGATCCACCAGTCTGATATGGTCTCCTACTACCATATAGAGACTGACTGGGCTAGGGCTACAGGGGTCAGGGCTACAGAGATCAGGGGTTAGGGATACAGGGGTCAGGGGTTAGGGATACAGGGGTCAGGGGTTAGGGATACAGGGGTCAGGGGTTAGGGTTATAGGGGTCAGGGATACAGGGATCAGGGGTTAGGGATACAGGGG
>NW_024609555.1:62500-107500 GCF_018296145.1 Oncorhynchus tshawytscha
AGCCTCCTTACTGTCTGTCTGTCTGTCTGTCTGTCTGTCTGTCTGTCTGTCTGTCTGTCTGTCTGTCTGTCTGTCTGTCTGTCTGTCTGTCTGTCTGTCTGTCTGTCTGTCTGTCTGTCTGTCTGTCTGTCTGTCTGTCTGTCTGCAGATGAAGACATGTCTATCAACATCCATGACAGAGAGCATCTGAACAGACGGATGCATATGGGATCAAATACACACAGCACACAACACACGTGTCCAGGACTGCTGTCCTCTTCTGTCTTTCTGTCTGAGAGATCAATGTGATCATGGACCAGGACAGGAAACAGGAAGTAGAGCTCCTGTAGAGGATTTGAAGGAGCACCGTCAATCTCCCATCTCACTTCCTGTAAGGGCCAGAGGTCAGCCAGGCGCTGGTTCCTGATTGGCTCACGTGAGGGCAGAGTGTCATAAATGTTTGTTCCTGATTGGCTGGCTGGCTGGTGTGAGGAGTGTCAGAAATACTTTGGCTACAGATTTATGTGGCTTTAGTCCTAGCCCTGAAACTAAATAACACTGAGGTACAACCTCACTACCTCTCTCCCTCTCTCTCTCCCCTCCCTCCCTCCCTCTATCTCTCCCCCTCTCTCTCTCTCTCTCTCCCTCTTCCGTCTCTCTCTCTCCCCTCCCTCCCTCCCTCTATCTCTCTCCCCTCTCTCTCTCTCTCTCTCTGTCTCCCTCTCGCCATCTCTCTCTCTCTCTGTCTCCCTCTCTCCGTCTCTCTCTCTCTCCGTCTCTCTCTCTCTGTCTCCCTCTCTCCGTCTCTCTCTCTCTCCGTCTCTCTCTCTCTCCCTCTCACTCTCCCCCTCTCTCCCTCTCCTCTTCTCTCCCTCCCTCTCGCTCTCCCCGTTCTCTCTCTCTCTCTCCATCCAACCCGTCTCTGTCCAGATCAGGCCACACCCTCTGGATGGGGTTTAGTCTTTCTGACGAATCCCTCTCCTACTACAGTACCAGGCTCTGTCTCTCATTGGGCAGTTCTCCTGTTCATCGAGCTAAACCCCGCCCTGCTGTTAAAGTGCGAGGGACTTGTGGCTGGTTCATTGCTCGATAGGCCAGCGGACATGCCACTCGTGTATCTGTGCTCCGGTTGGTCGAAGGTGAACTGTGGGAGGGGCTTGTAGTCACTGTAGAGAGAGGAAGGTCTCGTGTTGGAGTTCAGGGACAGGGTGTGTGTGGGGGACGGAGTGTGTGTGTGTGAATGAGGTAGAGTATGTGTACGGATAAGAGTGTGTGCATGGGGCAGGCGGTGTGTGTGTGTGTGTGTCTGGGTGTGTGTTACTGCGTGAGGGAGAGTCTGTACGAGTGTGTGGTGATGTGTCGGCGTTAGTGTTGGCGTGTGTGTAGGCGTGAGTGTGCGTACCGGTGAGTGTGTCGGCGTCAGCCTGTGTGTGGGAGTGTGTGAGTCGGCGACGTCGTAGGAGGGGTCCTGCGTCTCAGCAGCGGGTTGCAGTCTGCCTGCGGCTCCGAGGGGCGCGGCCTGCTGGGTCACACGGGGGTGGATGGAGATGCAGGGTGGGCTCATCCTCTTCTTCCTGTGACCTCTAACCTCTGACCCCTGACCCCTGGGCCTCCTCTCTTCCCCGTCCACCTCCCCTAGCAGTGGGTCCTCTGGAGGGACGGGCAGATCTCGATGGAGTGTCGTCGCTGGTCGTCAGGACAACGGGGTTTATCCAGGAAGCCAGGAAGCCCTGGGTGTCTACGCTGAAGCCCTTCCTCGGGTCGTGAGCCCTTCCTCTATCTCCTCCTCTACCTCCTCCTCTACCTCCTCCTCTACCCCCTCCTCTACATCCTCCTCCAAATCCTCCTCTACCTCCTCCTCTACATCCTCCTCTCCCCCTCCTCTACATCCTCCTCTACATCCTCCTCTACCCCTCCTCTACATCCTCTACATCCTCCTCTACCTCTACATCCTCCTCCACCTCCTTCAATACCTCCTCCTCTTCCTCCTCTACCCCCTCCTCTACCCCCCTCCTCTACATTCTCCTCTACATCCTCCTCTACCACCTCCTCCTCTACATCCTCCTCCTCTACATCCTCCTCTACCTCCTCCTCCTCTACATCCTCCTCCTCTACATCCCCTTTACCTCTTCCTCCTCTACATCCTCCTCTACATCCTCCTCCTCTACCCCCTCCTCTACCTCTACCTACTTCTCTACCTCCTCCTCTACCTCCTTCTCTACCTCCTCCTCTACATCCTCCTCTACCCCCTCCTCTACATCCTCCTTTACCTCCTCTTCCTCTACATCCTCCTCTACCTCTACCTCCTCCTCTACATCCTCCTTTACCTCCTCTTCCTCTACATCCTCCTCCTCTACCACCACCTCTACCTCTACCTACTTCTCTACATCCTCCTCTACCTCTACATCCTCCTCCTCTACCACCACCTCTACCTCTACCTGCTTCTCTACATCCTCCTCCTCTACCTCTACATCCTCCTCTACCTCCTCCTCTACCTCCTCCTCTACATCCTCCTCTACCCCCTCCTCTACATCCTCCTTTACCTCCTCTTCCTCTACATCCTCCTCCTCTACCACCACCTCTACCTCTACCTACTTCTCTACATCCTCCTCTACCTCTACATCCTCCTCCTCTACCACCACCTCTACCTCTACCTACTTCTCTACATCCTCCACCTCTACCTCTACATCCTCCGCATCTACCTCTACATCCTCCTCCTCTACCACCACCTCTACATCCTCCTCCTCTACCACCTCCTCTACATCCTCCTCTACATCCTTCTCTACATTCTCCTCTACCTCCTCCTCTACATTCTCCTCTACCCCCTCCTCTACATCCTCTACATCCTCCTCTACATCCTTCAATACCTCCTCCTCTTCCTCCTCTACCCCCTCCTCTACATCCTCCTCTACATCCTCCTCTACCACCTCCTCCTCCACATCCTCCTCCTCTACCCCCTCCTCTACCTCTACCTACTTCTCTACATCCTCCTCTACCTCTACATCCTCCTCTACCTCCTCCTCTACCCCCTCCTCTACCTCTACATCCTCCTCTACCACCTCCTCTACCCCCTCCTCTACATCCTCCTCTACCTCCTTCTCTACCTCCTCCTCTACATCCTCCTCTACCTCCTCCTCTACATCCTCCTTTACCTCCTCTTCCTCTACATCCTCCTCCTCTACCACCTCCTCTACCTCTACCTACTTCTCTACATCCTCCTCTACCTCCTCCTCTACATCCTCCTTTACCTCCTCTTCCTCTACATCCTCCTCCTCTACCACCACCTCTACCTCTACCTACTTCTCTACATCCTCCTCTACCTCTACATCCTCCTCCTCTACCACCACCTCTACCTCTACCTACTTCTCTACCTCTACATCCTCCTCCAAATCCTCCTCCAAATCCTCCTCTACCTCTACCTCCTCCTCTACATCCTCCTTTACCTCCTCTTCCTCTACATCCTCCTCCTCTACCACCACCTCTACCTCTACCTACTTCTCTACATCCTCCTCTACCTCTACATCCTCCTCCTCTACCACCACCTCTACCTCTACCTACTTCTCTACATCCTCCTCTACCTCTACATCCTCCTCCAAATCCTCCTCCAAATCCTCCTCTACCTCCTCCTCCTCTACTTCCTTCTCTACATCCTCTACATCCTCCTCCAAATCCTCCTCTACCTCCTCTACCCCTTCCTCTATCTCCTCCTCTACATCCTTCTCTACATCCTCCTCTACATCCTCTACATCCTCCTCCAAATCCTCCTCTACCTCCTCTACCCCTTCCTCTACCCCTTCCTCTACCCCCTCCTCTACATCCTCATCTACCCCCTCCTCTACATCCTCCTTTACCCCCACCTTCCTCTACCTCCTCTTCTACCTCCCCCTCTACCTCCTCCTCTACCTCCCCCTCTACCTCCTCCACATCCTCCTCTACCCCCCACATCTACTTCCCCCTCCCCCCCATACTCGATGACATCAGCGTTTTGGCATATGTAGATACTGGTATGGTGCTGGAGATGATGAATGAGCCTGAAAAGTGATGGATTTGTCTTCAACTCTTTCTAACTGGTGTCTCTTCCCCACTCTTCTTCCTCCTCCTCTTCCTCCTCCTCTTCTTCCTCCTCCTCCTCTACCTCCTCCTCCTCTTCCTCCTCCTCTTCTACATCCTCCTCTACCTCCTCTTCCTCCTCCTCCTCTTCTACATCCTCCTCTTCCTCCTCCTCTTCTACCTCCTCCTCTTCCTCCTCCTCCTCTTCCTCCTCCTCTTCCTGAAAAGTGATGTCTTGTCTTCAACTCTTTTTAACTGGTGTCTCTTCCCCACTCTTCCTCTTCCTCCTCTACCTCTACCTCCTCTTCCTCCTCTTCCTCCTCTCTCAGGTCTGTTTTCAGGAGAGCTCCCAGAATGCACCCAGGACCTGATGATTGATGTGACCAAGAGTTACTACCAGAAATTCCTCTCTCTCAGCCAGATATAAACTACCCTTACATATACATTAGCCTACCTTACCTTAACCTACCCTACTCTATCCAGATATAATCTACCCTACACTATCCAGATATAACCTACCCTACACTATCCAGATATAAATACCTTACCTAAACCTACCTTACCTTACCTTAACCTACCTAACCCTAACCCTAATTCTCTCTCTCAGCCAGATATAAACCCCTTAACCTACCTTACCTTAACCTACCTTAACCCACCCTACCTTACCTTACATTAACCTACCTTAACCTACCTAACCCTAATTCCTCTCTCTCAGCCAGATATAAACCCCTTAACCTACGCTACCTTAACCTTAACCTACCTTAACCTACCCTACCTTAACCTAACCTACCTTAACCTGCCCTGCCTTAACCCACCCTACCTTAACCTACCTTAACCTGCCCTACCTTAGCCTGCCCTACCTTAACCTTAACCAGCCTGCCCTGCCTTAACCTACCTTAGCCTGCCCTGCCTTAGCCTGCCCCTGCACCTTAGCCTGCCCTACCTTAACCTACCCCACCCTGCCCTACCTTAACCTACCATAACCTGCCCTACCTTAACCTGCCCTTAAGCCTGCCCTACCTTAGCCTGCCCCTACCTTAGCCTGCCCCTGCCTTAACCTGCCCCCTAGCCTGCCTTAGCCTGCCCTAACCTAGCCTGCCCTACCTTAGCCTGCAGCCTAGCCTGCCCTGCTTAACCTGCCCTGCCTTAGCCTGCCCTACCTTAACCTACCCTTAACCTACCCTACCTTAGCCTGCCCTGCCTTAAGCCTGCCTTAGCCTGCCCCTACCTTAACCTGCCCCTACCTTAACCTACCTTAGCCTGCCCTACCCTAGCCTGCCCTTACCCTACCTTAGCCTGCCCTACCAGCCTGCCCTGCCCTACCTGCCTGCCTGCCCTGCCCTACATTAGCCTGCCCTACCTTAACCTGCCCTACCTTAAGCCTGCCCTGCCTAGCCTGCCCTACCTTAACCTACCCTACCTTAACCTGCCCTACCTTAACCTACCCTAACCCACCCTACCTTAACCCTACCCTACCTTAACCTACCCTACCTAACCTACCCTACCTTAATCTACCCTACTCTGCTCGACACTATACAGATATAACCCCTACCTTAACCTACCCTATCCGATCCTTGTTCTGCCCCTGAACAAGGCAGTTTACCCACTGTTCCTAGACCAGCATTGAAAATAAAAATTTGTTCTTAACTGACTTGCCTAGTTAATTAACGGTCAAATTAATAAATTATACGTAGATTCTTTCATGATCGAACTCGACGAGTTCCTTTCAACTTCTTCCAGCTGTTTATTTAATTTTTTTTTTTTGGGGGAAGAGACACAAAACTAAACTACGACTTTGATTTCAAGACCAAATAGGAACTCAACAGTGTTTGGGGTAAACAACAGATTTATACACCTCAGTTATGTTGCTCTCTGGCGCCATCCTGTGGGGACTGCTGAGAATACAGTCAATATTAAAGACATGTTAGTCTGGCGCCATCCTGTGGGGACTGCTGAGAATACAGTCCATATTAAAGACATGTTGCTCTCTGGCGCCATCCTGTGGGGACTGCTGAGAATACAGTCCATATTAAAGACATGTTGCTCTCTGGCGCCATCCTGTGGGGACTGCTGAGAATACAGTCCATATTAAAGACATGTTGCTCTCTAGCGCCATCCTGTGGGGACTGCTGAGAATACAGTCCATATTAAATACATGTTGCTCTCTAGCGCCATCCTGTGGGGACTGCTGAGAATACAGTCCATACTAAAGACATGTTACTCTCTGGCGCCATCCTGTGGGGACTGCTGAGAATACAGTCCATATTAAAGACATGTTAGTCTGGCGCCATCCTGTGGGGACTGCTGAGAATACAGTCCATATTAAAGACATGTTGCTCTCTGGCGCCATCCTGTGGGGACTGCTGAGAATACAGTCCATATTAAAGACATGTTGCTCTCTGGCGCCATCCTGTGGGGACTGCTGAGAATACAGTCCATATTAAAGACATGTTGCTCTCTGGCGCCATCCTGTGGGGACTGCTGAGAATACAGTCCATATTAAAGACATGTTGCTCTCTAGCGCCATCCTGTGGGGACTGCTGAGAATACAGTCCATACTAAAGACATGTTACTCTCTGGCGCCATCCTGTGGGGACTGCTGAGAATACAGTCCCTATTAAAGACATGTTGCTTTCTAGCGCCATCCTGTGGGGACTGCTGAGAATACAGTCCATACTAAAGACATGTTACTCTCTGGCGCCATCCTGTGGGGACTGCTGAGAATACAGTCCATACTAAAGACATGTTACTCTCTAGCGCCATCCTGTGGGGACTGCTGAGAATACAGTCCATATTAAAGACATGTTACTCTACCGCCATCCTGTGGGGACTACTGATAACACAGTCCATATTAAAGACATGTTACTCTCTAGCGCCATCCTGTGGGGACTACTGAGAATACAGTCAATATTAAATACATGTTGCTCTCTGGCGCCATCCTCTGGGGACTGCTGAGAATACAGTCAATATTAAAGACATGTTGCTCTCTAGCTCCATCCTGTGGGGACTGCTGAGAATACAGTCAATATTAAACATGTTAGTCTGGCGCCATCCTGTGGGGACTGCTGAGAACACAGTAAATATTAAAGACATGTTGCTCTCTGGCGCCATCCTCTGGGGACTGCTGAGAATACAGTCAATATTAAAGACATGTTGCTCTCTAGCTCCATCCTGTGGGGACTGCTGAGAATACAGTCAATATTAAAGACATGTTAGTCTGGCGCCATCCTGTGGGGACTGCTGAGAATACAGTCCATATTAAAGACATGTTGCTCTCTAGCGCCATCGTGTGGGGACTGCTGAGAATACAGTCCATACTAAAGACATGTTACTCTCTGGCGCCATCCTGTGGGGACTGCTGAGAATACAGTCCATATTAAAGACATGTTACTCTAGCGCCATCCTGTGGGGACTACTGATAACACAGTCCATATTAAAGACATGTTACTCTCTAGCCCCATCCTGTGGGGACTACTGAGAATACAGTCAATATTAAAGACATGTTAGTCTGGCGCCATCCTGTGGGGACTGCTGATAACACAGTCCATATTAAAGACATGTTACTCTCTAGCCCCATCCTGTGGGGACTACTGAGAATACAGTCAATATTAAAGACATGTTAGTCTGGCGCCATCCTGTGGGGACTGCTGATAACACAGTCAATATTAAACATGTTACTCTCTAGCGCCATCCTGTGGGGACTACTGAGCACACAGTCAATATTAAAGACATGTTGCTCTCTAGCGCCATCCTGTGGGGACTGCTGAGAATACAGTCAATATTAAAGACATGTTGCTCTCTAGCGCCATCCTGTGGGGACTGCTGATAACACAGTCCATATTAAAGACATGTTACTCTCTAGCGCCATCCTGTGGGGACTGCTTAGAATACAGTCAATATTAAATACATGTTGCTCTCTAGCTCCATCCTGTGGGGACTGCTGAGAATACAGTCAATATTAAACATGTTAGTCTGGCGCCATCCTGTGGGGACTGCTGAGAACGCAGTCAATATTAAACACATGTTAGTCTGGCGCCATCCTGTGGGGACTGCTGATAATACAGTAAATATTAAATACATGTTGCTCTCTGGCGCCATCCTCTGGGGACTGCTGAGAATACAGTCAATATTAAAGACATGTTGCTCTCTAGCTCCATCCTGTGGGGACTGCTGAGAATACAGTCCATATTAAAGACATGTTGCTCTCTGGCGCCATCCTGTGGGGACTGCTGAGAATACAGTCCATATTAAAGACATGTTGCTCTCTGGCGCCATCCTGTGGGGACTGCTGAGAATACAGTCCATACTAAAGACATGTTACTCTCTGGCGCCATCCTGTGGGGACTGCTGAGAATACAGTCCATATTAAAGACATGTTGCTCTCTAGCGCCATCCTGTGGGGACTGCTGAGAATACAGTCCATACTAAAGACATGTTACTCTCTGGCGCCATCTTGTGGGGACTGCTGAGAATACAGTCCATACTAAAGACATGTTACTCTCTAGCGCCATCCTGTGGGGACTGCTGAGAATACAGTCCATATTAAAGACATGTTACTCTAGCGCCATCCTGTGGGGACTACTGATAACACAGTCCATATTAAAGACATGTTACTCTCTAGCGCCATCCTGTGGGGACTACTGAGAATACAGTCAATATTAAAGACATGTTAGTCTGGCGCCATCCTGTGGGGACTGCTGATAACACATTCAATATTAAACACATGTTGCTCTCCAGCACCATCCTGTGGGGACTGCTGATAATACAGTAAATATTAAATACATGTTGCTCTCTGGCGCCATCCTCTGGGGACGGCTGAGAATACAGTCAATATTAAAGACATGTTAGTCTGGCGCCATCCTGTGGGGACTGCTGAGAATACAGTCCATATTAAAGACATGTTGCTCTCTGGCGCCATCCTGTGGGGACTGCTGAGAATACAGTCCATATTAAAGACATGTTGCTCTCTGGCGCCATCCTGTGGGGACTGCTGAGAATACAGTCCATATTAAAGACATGTTGCTCTCTAGCGCCATCGTGTGGGGACTGCTGAGAATACAGTCCATACTAAAGACATGTTACTCCTGTGGGGACTCTGGCAGCCATCCTGTGGGGACTGCTGAGAATACAGTCCATATTAAAGACATGTTACTCTAGCGCCATCCTGTGGGGACTACTGATAACACAGTCCATATTAAAGACATGTTACTCTCTAGCCCCATCCTGTGGGGACTACTGAGAATACAGTCAATATTAAAGACATGTTAGTCTGGCGCCATCCTGTGGGGACTGCTGATAACACAGTCAATATTAAACACATGTTGCTCTCCAGCACCATCCTGTGGGGACTGCTGATAACACAGTCAATATTAAAGACATGTTGCTCTCTAGCGCCATCCTGTGGGGACTGCTGAGAATACAGTCAATATTAAACATGTTAGTCTGGCGCCATCCTGTGGGGACTGCTGAGAACACAGTAAATATTAAAGACATGTTGCTCTCTGGCGCCATCCTGTGGGGACTGCTGATAACACAGTAAATATTAAATACATGTTGCTCTCTAGCGCCATCCTGTGGGGACTGCTGAGAATACAGTCCATATTAAAGACATGTTACTCTAGCGCCATCCTGTGGGGACTACTGATAACACAGTCCATATTAAAGACATGTTACTCTCTAGCCCCATCCTGTGGGGACTACTGAGAATACAGTCAATATTAAAGACATGTTAGTCTGGCGCCATCCTGTGGGGACTGCTGATAACACAGTCAATATTAAACACATGTTGCTCTCCAGCACCATCCTGTGGAGACTGCTGATAACACAGTCAATATTAAAGACATGTTGCTCTCTAGCGCCATCCTGTGGGGACTGCTGAGAATACAGTCAATATTAAAGACATGTTGCTCTCTGGCGCCATCCTGTGGGGACTGCTGATAACACAGTCCATATTAAAGACATGTTACTCTCTAGCGCCATCCTGTGGGGACTGCTTAGAATACAGTCAATATTAAATACATGTTACTCTCTAGCTCCATCCTGTGGGGACTGCTGAGAATACAGTCAATATTAAACATGTTAGTCTAGCCCCTTCCTGTGGGGACTGCTGAGAACGCAGTCAATATTAAACACATGTTAGTCTGGCGCCATCCTGTGGGGACTGCTGATAATACAGTAAATATTAAATACATGTTGCTCTCTGGCGCCATCCTCTGGGGACTGCTGAGAATACAGTCAATATTAAATACATGTTGCTCTCTGGCGCCATCCTGTGGGGACTGCTGAGAATACAGTCAATATTAAATACATGTTGCTCTCTAGCTCCATCCTGTGGGGACTGCTGAGAATACAGTCAATATTAAACATGTTAGTCTGGCGCCATCCTGTGGGGACTGCTGAGAACACAGTAAATATTAAAGACATTTTGCTCTCTGGCGCCATCCTGTGGGGACTGCTGATAACACAGTAAATATTAAATACATGTTGCTCTCTGGCGCCATCCTGTGGGGACTGCTGATAACACAGTAAATATTAAATACATGTTGCTCTCTGGCGCCATTCTCTGGGGACTGCTGAGAATACAGTCAATCGTTGTTATCCCACAAGGGATACCGCATGGGGCAGGCGGTGTGTGTGTGTGTGTCTGGGTGTGTGTTACTGCGTGAGGGAGAGTCTGTACGAGTGTGTGGTGATGTGTCGGCGTTAGTGTTGGCGTGTGTGTAGGCGTGAGTGTGCGTACCGGTGAGTGTGTCGGCGTCAGCCTGTGTGTGGGAGTGTGTGAGTCGGCGACGTCGTAGGAGGGGGTCCTGCGTCTCAGCAGCGGGTTGCAGTCTGCCTGCGGCTCCGGGGCGCGGCCTGCTGGGTCACACGGGGGTGGATGGAGATGCAGGGTGGGCTCATCCTCTTCTTCCTGTGACCTCTAACCTCTGACCCCTGACCCCTGGGCCTCCTCTCTTCCCCGTCCACCTCCCTAGCAGTGGGTCCTCTGGAGGGGACGGGCAGATCTCGATGGAGTGTCGTCGCTGGTCGTCAGGACAACGGGGTTTATCCAGGAAGCCAGGAAGCCCTGGGTGTCTACGCTGAAGCCCTTCCTCGGGTCGTGAGCCCTTCCTCTATCTCCTCCTCTACCTCCTCCTCTACCTCCTCCTCTACCCCCTCCTCTACATCCTCCTCCAAATCCTCCTCTACCTCCTCCTCTACATCCTCCTCTCCCCCTCCTCTACATCCTCCTCTACATCCTCCTCTACCCCCTCCTCTACATCCTCTACATCCTCCTCTACCTCTACATCCTCCTCCACCTCCTTCAATACCTCCTCCTCTTCCTCCTCTACCCCCTCCTCTACCCCCCCCCCTCTACATTCTCCTCTACATCCTCCTCTACCACCTCCTCCTCTACATCCTCCTCCTCTACATCCTCCTCTACCTCCTCCTCCTCTACATCCTCCTCCTCTACATCCCCTTTACCTCTTCCTCCTCTACATCCTCCTCTACATCCTCCTCCTCTACCCCCTCCTCTACCTCTACCTACTTCTCTACCTCCTCCTCTACCTCCTTCTCTACCTCCTCCTCTACATCCTCCTCTACCCCCCCTCCTCTACATCCTCCTTTACCTCCTCTTCCTCTACATCCTCCTCTACCTCTACCTCCTCCTCTACATCCTCCTTTACCTCCTCTTCCTCTACATCCTCCTCCTCTACCACCACCTCTACCTCTACCTACTTCTCTACATCCTCCTCTACCTCTACATCCTCCTCCTCTACCACCACCTCTACCTCTACCTGCTTCTCTACATCCTCCTCCTCTACCTCTACATCCTCCTCTACCTCCTCCTCTACCTCCTCCTCTACATCCTCCTCTACCCCCTCCTCTACATCCTCCTTTACCTCCTCTTCCTCTACATCCTCCTCCTCTACCACCACCTCTACCTCTACCTACTTCTCTACATCCTCCTCTACCTCTACATCCTCCTCCTCTACCACCACCTCTACCTCTACCTACTTCTCTACATCCTCCACCTCTACCTCTACATCCTCCGCCTCTACCTCTACATCCTCCTCCTCTACCACCACCTCTACATCCTCCTCCTCTACCACCACCTCTACATCCTCCTCTACATCCTTCTCTACATTCTCCTCTACCTCCTCCTCTACATTCTCCTCTACCCCCTCCTCTACATCCTCTACATCATCCTCTACATCCTTCAATACCTCCTCCTCTTCCTCCTCTACCCCCTCCTCTACCCCCTCCTCTACATCCTCATCTACCACCTCCTCCTCCACATCCTCCTCCTCTACCCCCTCCTCTACCTCAACCTACTTCTCTACATCCTCCTCTACCTCTACATCCTCCTCTACCACCTCCTCTACCCCCTCCTCTACCTCTACATCCTCCTCTACCACCTCCTCTACCCCCTCCTCTACATCCTCCTCTACCTCCTTCTCTACCTCCTCCTCTACATCCTCCTCTACCCCCTCCTCTACATCCTCCTTTACCTCCTCTTCCTCTACATCCTCCTCCTCTACCACCTCCTCTACCTCTACCTACTTCTCTACATCCTCCTCTACCTCTACCTCCTCCTCTACATCCTCCTTTACCTCCTCTTCCTCTACATCCTCCTCCTCTACCACCACCTCTACCTCTACCTACTTCTCTACATCCTCCTCTACCTCTACATCCTCCTCCTCTACCACCACCTCTACCTCTACCTACTTCTCTACCTCTACATCCTCCTCCAAATCCTCCTCCAAATCCTCCTCTACCTCTACCTCCTCCTTTACCTCCTCTTCCTCTACATCCTCCTCCTCTACCACCACCTCTACCTCTACCTACTTCTCTACATCCTCCTCTACCTCTACATCCTCCTCCTCTACCACCACCTCTACCTCTACCTACTTCTCTACATCCTCCTCTACCTCTACATCCTCCTCCAAATCCTCCTCCAAATCCTCCTCTACCTCCTCCTCCTCTACTTCCTTCTCTACATCCTCTACATCCTCCTCCAAATCCTCCTCTACCTCCTCTACCCCTTCCTCTATCTCCTCCTCTACATCCTTCTCTACATCCTCCTCTACATCCTCTACATCCTCCTCCAAATCCTCCTCTACCTCCTCTACCCCTTCCTCTACCCCTTCCTCTACCCCCTCCTCTACATCCTCATCTACCCCCTCCTCTACATCCTCCTTTACCCCCACCTTCCTCTACCTCCTCTTCTACCTCCCCCTCTACCTCCTCCTCTACCTCCCCTCTACCTCCTCCACATCCTCCTACCCCCCCCACATCTACTTCCCCCCTCCCCCATACTCGATGACATCAGCGTTTTGGCATATGTAGATACTGGTATGGTGCTGGAGATGATGAATGAGCCTGAAAAGTGATGGATTTGTCTTCAACTCTTTCTAACTGGTGTCTCTTCCCCACTCTTCTTCCTCCTCCTCTTCCTCCTCCTCTTCTTCCTCCTCCTCCTCTACCTCCTCCTCCTCTTCCTCCTCCTCTTCTACATCCTCCTCTACCTCCTCTTCCTCCTCCTCCTCTTCTACATCCTCCTCTTCCTCCTCCTCTTCTACCTCCTCCTCTTCCTCCTCCTCCTCTTCCTCCTCCTCTTCCTGAAAAGTGATGTCTTGTCTTCAACTCTTTTTAACTGGTGTCTCTTCCCCACTCTTCCTCTTCCTCCTCTACCTCTACCTCCTCTTCCTCCTCTTCCTCCTCTCTCTCTCTCTCAGGTCTGTTTTCAGGAGAGCTCCCAGAATGCACCCAGGACCTGATGATTGATGTGACCAAGAGTTACTACCAGAAATTCCTCTCTCTCAGCCAGATATAAACTACCCTTACATATACATTAGCCTACTTTACCTTAACCTACCCTACTCTATCCAGATATAATCTACCCTACACTATCCAGATATAACCTACCCTACACTATCCAGATATAAATACCTTACCTTAACCTACCTTACCTTACCTTAACCTACCTAACCCTAACCCTAATTCCTCTCTCTCAGCCAGATATAAACCCCTTAACCTACCTTACCTTAACCTACCTTAACCCACCCTACCTTACCTTACATTAACCTACCTTAACCTACCTAACCCTAATTCCTCTCTCTCAGCCAGATATAAACCCCTTAACCTTAACCTACCTTAACCTACCCTACCTTAACCTAACCTACCTTAACCTACCCTACCTTAACCCACCCTACCTTAACCTACCTTAACCTACCCTACCTTAACCTACCCTACCTTAACCCACCCTACCTTAACCTACCTTAACCTACCCTACCTTAACCTACCCTACCTTAACCTACCCTACCTTAACCTACCCTACCCTACCCTACCTTAACCTACCATAACCTACCCTACCTTAACCTGCCCTACCTTAACCTACCCTACCTTAACCTGCCCTACCTTAACCTGCCCTACCTTAACCTACCCTACCTTAACCTACCTTAACCTGCCCTACCTTAACCTACCCTACCTTAACCTACCTTAACCTACCCTACCTTAACCTACCCTACCTTAAGCCTGCCCTACCTTAACCTACCCTACCTTAACCTACCCTACCTTAACCTACCTTAACCTACCCTACCTTAACCTACCCTACCTTAACCTACCTTAACCTACCCTACCTTAACCTACCCTACCTTAACCTGCCCTACCTTAACCTACCCTACCTTACCCTACCCTAACCTACCCTACATTAACCTACCCTACCTTAACCTACCCTACCTTAACCTACCCTACCCTAACCTACCCTACCTTAACCTACCCTACCTTAACCTACCCTACCTTAACCTACCCTAACCCACCCTACCTTAACCCTACCCTACCTTAACCTACCCTACCCTAACCTACCCTACCTTAATCTACCCTACTCTGCTCGACACTATACAGATATAACCCCTACCTTAACCTACCCTATCCGATCCTTGTTCTGCCCCTGAACAAGGCAGTTTACCCACTGTTCCTAGACCAGCATTGAAAATAAAAATTTGTTCTTAACTGACTTGCCTAGTTAATTAACGGTCAAATTAATAAATTATACGTAGATTCTCATGATCGAACTCGACGAGTTCCTTTCAACTTCTTCCAGCTGTTTATTTAATTTTTTTTTTTTGGGGGGGAAGAGACACAAAACTAAACTACGACTTTGATTTCAAGACCAAATAGGAACTCAACAGTGTTTGGGGTAAACAACAGATTTATACACCTCAGTTATGTTGCTCTCTGGCGCCATCCTGTGGGGACTGCTGAGAACACAGTAAATATTAAAGACATGTTAGTCTGGCGCCATCCTGTGGGGACTGCTGAGAATACAGTCCATATTAAAGACATGTTGCTCTCTGGCGCCATCCTGTGGGGACTGCTGAGAACACAGTACATATTAAAGACATGTTGCTCTCTGGCGCCATCCTGTGGGGACTGCTGAGAATACAGTCCATATTAAAGACATGTTGCTCTCTAGCGCCATCCTGTGGGGACTGCTGAGAATACAGTCCATATTAAATACATGTTGCTCTCTAGCGCCATCCTGTGGGGACTGCTGAGAATACAGTCCATACTAAAGACATGTTACTCTCTGGCGCCATCCTGTGGGGACTGCTGAGAATACAGTCCATATTAAAGACATGTTAGTCTGGCGCCATCCTGTGGGGACTGCTGAGAATACAGTCCATATTAAAGACATGTTGCTCTCTGGCGCCATCCTGTGGGGACTGCTGAGAATACAGTCCATATTAAAGACATGTTGCTCTCTGGCGCCATCCTGTGGGGACTGCTGAGAATACAGTCCATATTAAAGACATGTTGCTCTCTGGCGCCATCCTGTGGGGACTGCTGAGAATACAGTCCATATTAAAGACATGTTGCTCTCTAGCGCCATCCTGTGGGGACTGCTGAGAATACAGTCCATACTAAAGACATGTTACTCTCTGGCGCCATCCTGTGGGGACTGCTGAGAATACAGTCCCTATTAAAGACATGTTGCTTTCTAGCGCCATCCTGTGGGGACTGCTGAGAATACAGTCCATACTAAAGACATGTTACTCTCTGGCGCCATCCTGTGGGGACTGCTGAGAATACAGTCCATACTAAAGACATGTTACTCTCTAGCGCCATCCTGTGGGGACTGCTGAGAATACAGTCCATATTAAAGACATGTTACTCTACCGCCATCCTGTGGGGACTACTGATAACACAGTCCATATTAAAGACATGTTACTCTCTAGCGCCATCCTGTGGGGACTACTGAGAATACAGTCAATATTAAATACATGTTGCTCTCTGGCGCCATCCTCTGGGGACTGCTGAGAATACAGTCAATATTAAAGACATGTTGCTCTCTAGCTCCATCCTGTGGGGACTGCTGAGAATACAGTCAATATTAAACATGTTAGTCTGGCGCCATCCTGTGGGGACTGCTGAGAACACAGTAAATATTAAAGACATGTTGCTCTCTGGCGCCATCCTCTGGGGACTGCTGAGAATACAGTCAATATTAAAGACATGTTGCTCTCTAGCTCCATCCTGTGGGGACTGCTGAGAATACAGTCAATATTAAAGACATGTTAGTCTGGCGCCATCCTGTGGGGACTGCTGAGAATACAGTCCATATTAAAGACATGTTGCTCTCTAGCGCCATCGTGTGGGGACTGCTGAGAATACAGTCCATACTAAAGACATGTTACTCTCTGGCGCCATCCTGTGGGGACTGCTGAGAATACAGTCCATATTAAAGACATGTTACTCTAGCGCCATCCTGTGGGGACTACTGATAACACAGTCCATATTAAAGACATGTTACTCTCTAGCCCCATCCTGTGGGGACTACTGAGAATACAGTCAATATTAAAGACATGTTAGTCTGGCGCCATCCTGTGGGGACTGCTGATAACACAGTCCATATTAAAGACATGTTACTCTCTAGCCCCATCCTGTGGGGACTACTGAGAATACAGTCAATATTAAAGACATGTTAGTCTGGCGCCATCCTGTGGGGACTGCTGATAACACAGTCAATATTAAACACATGTTGCTCTCCAGCGCCATCCTGTGGGGACTACTGAGCACACAGTCAATATTAAAGACATGTTGCTCTCTAGCGCCATCCTGTGGGGACTGCTGAGAATACAGTCAATATTAAAGACATGTTGCTCTCTAGCGCCATCCTGTGGGGACTGCTGATAACACAGTCCATATTAAAGACATGTTACTCTCTAGCGCCATCCTGTGGGGACTGCTTAGAATACAGTCAATATTAAATACATGTTACTCTCTAGCTCTATCCTGTGGGGACTGCTGAGAATACAGTCAATATTAAACATGTTAGTCTAGCCCCATCCTGTGGGGACTGCTGAGAACGCAGTCAATATTAAACACATGTTAGTCTGGCGCCATCCTGTGGGGACTGCTGATAATACAGTAAATATTAAATACATGTTGCTCTCTGGCGCCATCCTCTGGGGACTGCTGAGAATACAGTCAATATTAAAGACATGTTGCTCTCTAGCTCCATCCTGTGGGGACTGTTGAGAATACAGTCCATATTAAAGACATGTTGCTCTCTGGCGCCATCCTGTGGGGACTGCTGAGAATACAGTCCATATTAAAGACATGTTGCTCTCTGGCGCCATCCTGTGGGGACTGCTGAGAATACAGTCCATACTAAAGACATGTTACTCTCTGGCGCCATCCTGTGGGGACTGCTGAGAATACAGTCCATATTAAAGACATGTTGCTCTCTAGCGCCATCCTGTGGGGACTGCTGAGAATACAGTCCATACTAAAGACATGTTACTCTCTGGCGCCATCTTGTGGGGACTGCTGAGAATACAGTCCATACTAAAGACATGTTACTCTCTAGCGCCATCCTGTGGGGACTGCTGAGAATACAGTCCATATTAAAGACATGTTACTCTAGCGCCATCCTGTGGGGACTACTGATAACACAGTCCATATTAAAGACATGTTACTCTCTAGCGCCATCCTGTGGGGACTACTGAGAATACAGTCAATATTAAAGACATGTTAGTCTGGCGCCATCCTGTGGGGACTGCTGATAACACATTCAATATTAAACACATGTTGCTCTCCAGCACCATCCTGTGGGGACTGCTGATAATACAGTAAATATTAAATACATGTTGCTCTCTGGCGCCATCCTCTGGGGACGGCTGAGAATACAGTCAATATTAAAGACATGTTAGTCTGGCGCCATCCTGTGGGGACTGCTGAGAATACAGTCCATATTAAAGACATGTTGCTCTCTGGCGCCATCCTGTGGGGACTGCTGAGAATACAGTCCATATTAAAGACATGTTGCTCTCTGGCGCCATCCTGTGGGGACTGCTGAGAATACAGTCCATATTAAAGACATGTTGCTCTCTAGCGCCATCCTGTGGGGACTGCTGAGAATACAGTCCATACTAAAGACATGTTACTCTCTGGCGCCATCCTGTGGGGACTGCTGAGAATACAGTCCATACTAAAGACATGTTAATCCTGTGGGGACTGCTGAGAATACAGTCCATATTAAAGACATGTTACTCTAGCGCCATCCTGTGGGGACTACTGATAACACAGTCCATATTAAAGACATGTTACTCTCTAGCCCCATCCTGTGGGGACTACTGAGAATACAGTCAATATTAAAGACATGTTAGTCTGGCGCCATCCTGTGGGGACTGCTGATAACACAGTCAATATTAAACACATGTTGCTCTCCAGCACCATCCTGTGGGGACTGCTGATAACACAGTCAATATTAAAGACATGTTGCTCTCTAGCGCCATCCTGTGGGGACTGCTGAGAATACAGTCAATATTAAACATGTTAGTCTGGCGCCATCCTGTGGGGACTGCTGAGAACACAGTAAATATTAAAGACATGTTGCTCTCTGGCGCCATCCTGTGGGGACTGCTGATAACACAGTAAATATTAAATACATGTTGCTCTCTAGCGCCATCCTGTGGGGACTGCTGAGAATACAGTCCATATTAAAGACATGTTACTCTAGCGCCATCCTGTGGGGACTACTGATAACACAGTCCATATTAAAGACATGTTACTCTCTAGCCCCATCCTGTGGGGACTACTGAGAATACAGTCAATATTAAAGACATGTTAGTCTGGCGCCATCCTGTGGGGACTGCTGATAACACAGTCAATATTAAACACATGTTGCTCTCCAGCACCATCCTGTGGAGACTGCTGATAACACAGTCAATATTAAAGACATGTTGCTCTCTAGCGCCATCCTGTGGGGACTGCTGAGAATACAGTCAATATTAAAGACATGTTGCTCTCTGGCGCCATCCTGTGGGGACTGCTGATAACACAGTCCATATTAAAGACATGTTACTCTCTAGCGCCATCCTGTGGGGACTGCTTAGAATACAGTCAATATTAAATACATGTTACTCTCTAGCTCCATCCTGTGGGGACTGCTGAGAATACAGTCAATATTAAACATGTTAGTCTAGCCCCTTCCTGTGGGGACTGCTGAGAAACAGTCAATATTAAACACATGTTAGTCTGGCGCCATCCTGTGGGGACTGCTGATAATACAGTAAATATTAAATACATGTTGCTCTCTGGCGCCATCCTCTGGGGACTGCTGAGAATACAGTCAATATTAAATACATGTTGCTCTCTGGCGCCATCCTGTGGGGACTGCTGAGAATACAGTCAATATTAAATACATGTTGCTCTCTAGCTCCATCCTGTGGGGACTGCTGAGAATACAGTCAATATTAAACATGTTAGTCTGGCGCCATCCTGTGGGGACTGCTGAGAACACAGTAAATATTAAAGACATTTTGCTCTCTGGCGCCATCCTGTGGGGACTGCTGATAACACAGTAAATATTAAAGACATGTTGCTCTCTGGCGCCATCCTGTGGGGACTGCTGATAACACAGTAAATATTAAATACATGTTGCTCTCTGGCGCCATTCTCTGGGGACTGCTGAGAATACAGTCAATCGTTGTTATCCCACAAGGGGCTCTGTGAAGAAACACACCAGACACCTTCGGCTCAGGAATCTAAAAAAAAAAGTTTATTTTTCAACGACAGGGAACATCCTTCAGGACAATGTTTCCGTTATAATAATCAGCAACAAAACAACCTCAAAAGCAGTTGTATTCTCGGAAACCCTCTTCAGTTCTGGGAGCATCTGGTTATTGCAGACAGTTACTATTGACATCTAGAAAACACACCCTCCTCCTCTTCCTCCATCTCCTCCAGTCTCTCAAGAGTTCGACAAGGTTTCTGTAGATTGAAGTCTGGTTCCATCACAGCTCATAACGGCCTCAAGCCTGGTTCTAGATCTTCCTGAAGCCTGGTTCTAGAACTTCCTGAAGCCTGGTTCTACAACATCCTGAAGCCTGGTTCTACAATGTCCTGAAGCCTGGGTTCCTCAAGCCTGGAGATCTTCCTGAAGCCTGGTTCTGAAGCCTGGTTCTACAACGTCCTCATAGCTGGTTCTAGAACATCCTGAAGCCTGGTTCTAGAACGTCCTGAAGCCTGCTGGTGCGGTTTTTAAAAACACTCAGTCTCGTTATAATTAGTATTTTATCAGATAGGAGCACAGATTCACCTCAATGCCAAAGATCCATCATCACCATCATCATCATCATCATCATCACCATCATCACCCTCATCATCCGTTATGTAATAAATCTTTATTAGGGTTTATTTCATACTGAGTTTTAACACACATCAGATTCTATGGAAATAACGTGTAGGGTAACTAGTGGACTGATCAGGTGGGGAAGCGCTCAACATCTGACTTCTGGGGTTCTGAGATAAACAACACCCACAACCTGTTTCCATGGTTCCCTCTCTGTGACAGCTTGGCCGGTATCCAACCAACGGTCTCAGTAGATACACACTAAAACCACACCCAGCACATCTTGCATTGGACAATAATAAATCATGTTTAAATCAGTATTACAGCCCCGTTACCGATCAAACTGAGCCCAGTACATTTAGATAGGCAGTCTACAAACATCGGAAACATCTGGACATTTTCATTTATCAAAAGAATGTAAAAAAAACAACATCCGGATATCTTTTTTTTTTTTTAATATCTTTTGTTCTTCTCCTCAGCAACATGCAAATAGTCCAAAACAATTCCTCATAAAAAATAAATAAATCTGAGGATTCAAATCCATCTGTCAAACTCTTCATCTGTTAAAGTCTTTATTATAATGATTTTCTATCAAATTGTATTGACTACTATGTTAATAAATAAAAACACCTCTAGATCAATTATAAATATGACAGGAGATTCTATAGCTGGAGACAACTCTGACTCTAAAGTTCAGGGGTCAAACTAGTTGACATGGGGGGGGGGTCAGTCAGACTGACGCCAGGCTTTTACTTCCTAGTAAACAAACGTTGTCTCATCATCCAATCAAAAGTCTCTTCTGTTCCCCGCAGTGAGATCGAACAGGGTAGAATAGAAGGAGAAACAGGAAGCTCCTCCCTACTGATAAATAACATGTTTACGGATCTATTGTCTTGATATATGATCATCATGTACATGCATACTGCTGGTGACCCAGTAAGGGTGACATGGTACAGGGGTGGGCGGGGTTTAGAGATGGAGGGCGGGGTTAGAGACAGAGGGCAGGGTTAGAGATAGAGGGCGGGTTTAGAGACAGAGGGCGGGGTTAGAGATGGAGGGCGGGGTTTAGAGATGGAGGGCGGGGTTAGAGATGGAGGGCGGGGTTTAGAGATGGAGGGTGGGGTTAGAGATGGAGGCGGGGGCGGGGTTTAGAGATGGAGGACGGGGTTAGAGATGGAGGGCGGGTTTAGAGATGGAGGGCGGGGTTAGAGATGGAGGGCGGGGTTTAGAGATGGAGGGCGGGTTTAGAGACGGATGGGGCGGGTTTAGAGATGGAGGGCGGGGTTAGAGACGGAGGGCGGGGTTAGAGATGGAGGGCAGGATTAGAGATGGAGGGCAGGGTTAGAGATGGAGGGCGGGGTTAGAGATGGAGGGCGGGGTTAGAGACGGAGGGCGGGGTTGACTCTGATCTCTAGTCTCCTACAATATAGAGACTGACTGGGATCCACCAGTCTGATATGGTCTCCTACTATAAAGAGACTGACTGGTCTCCTCCTATATAGAGACTGACTGGTCTCCTACTATATAGAGACTGGCTGGGATCTACTATATAGAGACAGACTGGGATCTACCAGTCTGATATGGTCTATTACTATATAGAGACTGACTGGGATCTACTATATAGAGACTGACTGGGATCTACTATATAGAGACTGACTGGGATCTACTATATAGAGACTGGCTGGGATCTACCAGTCTGATATGATCTCCTACTATATAGAGACTGACTGGGATCTACTATATAGAGACTGACTGGGATCTACCAGTCTGATATGGTCTCCTACTATATAGAGACTGACTGGGATCTACCAGTCTGATATGGTCTCCTACTATATAGAGACTGACTAGGATCTACCAGTCTGATATGGTCTATTACTATATAGAGACTGACTGGGATCCACCAGTCTGATATGGTCTCCTACTATATAGAGACTGACTGGTCTCCTACTATATAGAGACTGACTGGAATCTACTATATAGAGACTGACTGGGATCCACTATATAGAGACTGACTGGGATCTACCAGTCTGATATGGTCTCCTACTATATAGAGACTGGATGGGATCTACTATATAGAGACTGGCTGGGATCTACTGTATAGAGACTGGCTGGGATCTACCAGTCTGATATGGTCTATTACTATATAGCGACTGACTGTGATCTACCAGTCTGATATGGTCTCCTACTATATAGAGACTGACTGGGATCCACTATATAGAGACTGACTGGGATCTACTATATAGAGACTGACTGGGATCCACTATATAGAGACTGACTGGGATCCACTATATAGAGACTGACTGGGATCTACTATACAGAGACTGACTGCGATCTACCAGGCTGATATGATCTCCTACTATATAGAGACTGACTCTGATCTACTATGTAGAGACTGGCTGGGATCTACTATATAGAGACTGGCTGGCATCTACTAGTCTGATATGATCTCCTACTATATAGAGACTGACTGGGATCCACCAGTCTGATATGGTCTCCTACTATATAGAGACTGACTGGGATCTACCAGTCTGATATGGTCTCCTACTATATAGAGACTGACTGGGCTAGGGCTACAGGGGTCAGGGCTACAGAGATCAGGGGTTAGGGATACAGGGGTCAGGGGTTAGGGATACAGGGGTTAGGGTCAGGGGTTAGGGTTATAGGGGTCAGGGATACAGGGATCAGGGGTTAGGGATACAGGGGTCAGGGGTTAGGGATACAGGGGTTAGGGATACAGGGGTCAGGGGTTAACATTAGTATCGGGTAAGGTGATAGTGAGGTGTGGTTGGTGTTTGGGGTTCCATCTCTACAAGTTGATATGACCTGAGTACGGCGTTAGGCTGCTGGAGAGAGATGCATGATACCGTCACAGCCCTGTGTGTAGCAGGTTAAATATATATACTGTATGTAAAACAGGTGGACTACAGATACACCTAGATGTGTTGTATCTACCCAACCCTCAGACAGGGCTGACTGGTAGACTCTGTGGATAGGAGACACCCGTCAGTAAAGGGATGGTTACTGTAACTAGGAACAACACGAGTCACGTTGTAAAGGGACCGTTAGGAACAGACATTACTGCACTTTGACTACAGGTGGATTCGTTTGGTTGTCTGTAGATATCTACACTAACACATCTCATCCCTCCTCTCCTCCTCCCTCCTCTCCTCTCCTCTCCTCTCCTCCTCCTCCTCTCCTCATCCTAGAAATAGACCTAATCTCATCCCCGGCAGAGAGCATCAGACACAGTCAAAGCTTAAACATTTGACTCAAATATAACTTGAAAAAAATAAATAATGAAGTAACAGGAATTGACTTGGTTTAAGTTCCGTTAACTCATAAAAAACACGAGTCCCAGATTCCGAACTGATCTCCTTGGTTACTGTTTGAGTAAAGTGAACTTGTTTAGATAACAGAGAACAGTGTTCAGGTGAGGCCTCCTCTTCTACTTTATAAAAACATCCATTCACAGGAGGATGACGGAACAAAACAAACATTATAGACAGGAGGATGACGGAACAAAACAAACATTTAGACAGGAGGATGACGGAACAAAACAAACATTATAGACAGGAGGATGACGGAACAAAACAAACATTATAGACAGGAGGATGACGGAACAAAACAAACATTATAGACAGGAGGATGACGGAACAAAACAAACATTATAGACAGGAGGATGACGGAACAAAACAAACATTATAGACAGGAGGATGACGGAACAAAACAAACATTATAGACAGGAGGATGACGGAACAAAACAAACATTATAGACAGGAGGATGACGGAACAAAACAAACATTATAGACAGGAGGATGACGGAACAAAACAAACATTATAGACAGGAGGATGACGGAACAAAACAAACATTATAGACAGGAGGATGACGGAACAAAACAAACATTATAGACAGGAGGATGACGGAACAAAACAAACATTATAGACAGGAGGAACGGAACAAAACAAACATTATAGACAGGAGGATGACGGAACAAAACAAACATTATAGACAGGAGGATGACGGAACAAAACAAACATTATAGACAGGAGGATGACGGAACAAAACAAACATTATAGACAGGAGGATGACGGAACAAAACAAACATTATAGACAGGAGGATGACGGAACAAAACAAACATTATAGACAGGAGGATGACGGAACAAAACAAACATTATAGACAGGAGGATGACGGAACAAAACAAACATTATAGACAGGAGGATGACGGAACAAAACAAACATTATAGACAGGAGGATGACGGAACAAAACAAACATTATAGACAGGAGAATGACGGAACAAAACAAAAATAGACAGGAGGATGAATGAACAAAACAAACATTATAGACAGGAGGATGACGGAACAAAACAAACATTATTATAGACAGGAGGATGAGATCAACGGAACAAAACAAACATTATAGACAGGAGGATGACGGAACAAAACAAACATTATAGACAGGAGGATGACGGAACAAAACAAACATTATAGACAGGAGGATGACGGAACAAAACAAACATTATAGATCTCTAGAAGAAAATGTGGTGGATTAATGCATAGAGTTATTTCATCATCACGGTAATAAAATACTTTCTGTATATACAACGTGAGATCAACAGAACACACACCGCTCTGCTGTCTGTCTGTCTGTCTGTCTGTCTGTCTGTCTGTCTGTCTGTCTGTCTGTCTGTCTGTCTGTCTGTCTGTCTGTCTGTCTGTCTGTCTGTCTGTCTGTCTGTCTGTCTGTCTGGTAAACAGCCTCCCCTACTGTCTGTCTGTCTGTCTGTCTGTCTGTCTGTCTGTCTGTCTGTCTGTCTGTCTGTCTGTCTGTCTGTCTGTCTGTCTGTCTGTCTGTCTGTCTGGTAAACAGCCTCCCTGTCTGTCTGTCTGTCTGTCTGTCTGTCTGGTAAACAGCCTCCCTTACTGTCTGTCTGTCTGTCTGTCTGTCTGTCTGTCTGTCTGTCTGTCTGTCTGTCTGTCTGTCTGTCTGTCTGTCTGTCTGTCTGTCTGTCTGTCTGTCTGCAGATGAAGACATGTCTATCAACATCCATGACAGAGAGCATCTGAACAGACGGATGCATATGGGATCAAATACACACAGCACACAACACACGTGTCCAGGACTGCTGTCCTCTTCTGTCTTTCTGTCTGAGAGATCAATGTGATCATGGACCAGGACAGGAAACAGGAAGTAGAGCTCCTGTAGAGGATTTGAAGGAGCACCGTCAATCTCCCATCTCACTTCCTGTAAGGGCCAGAGGTCAGCCAGGCGCTGGTTCCTGATTGGCTCACGTGAGGGCAGAGTGTCATAAATGTTTGTTCCTGATTGGCTGGCTGGCTGGTGTGAGGAGTGTCAGAAATACTTTGGCTACAGATTTATGTGGCTTTAGTCCTAGCCCTGAAACTAAATAACACTGAGGTACAACCTCACTACCTCTCTCCTCTCTCTCTCCCCTCCCTCCCTCCCTCTATCTCTCCCCCTCTCTCTCTCTCTCTCTCTCCCTCTCTCTCTCTCTCTCTCCCTCCCTCCCTCCCCTATCCTCTCTCTCTCTCTCTCTCTCTCTCCCTCTCCCTCCTCTCTCTCTCTGTCTCCCTCTCGCCATCTCTCTCTCTCTCTCTGTCTCCCTCTCTCCATCTCTCTCTCTCTGTCTCCCTCTCTCCGTCTCTCTCTCTCTCTCTCTCCCTCCCTCTCCCCCTCTCTCCCTCTCCTCTTCTCTCCCTCCCTCTCGCTCTCTCCATCCAACCCGTCTCTGTCCAGATCAGGCCACACCCTCTGGATGGGGTTTAGTCTTTCTGACGAATCCCTCTCCTACTACAGTACCAGGCTCTGTCTCTCATTGGGCAGTTCTCCTGTTCATCGAGCTAAACCCCGCCCTGCTGTTAAAGTGCGAGGGACTTGTGGCTGGTTCATTGCTCGATAGGCCAGCGGACATGCCACTCGTGTATCTGTGCTCCGGTTGGTCGAAGGTGAACTGTGGGAGGGGCTTGTAGTCACTGTAGAGAGAGGAAGGTCTCGTGTTGGAGTTCAGGGACAGGGTGTGTGTGGGGGACGGAGTGTGTGTGTGTGAATGAGGTAGAGTATGTGTACGGATAAGAGTGTGTGCATGGGGCAGGCGGTGTGTGTGTGTGTGTGTCTGGGTGTGTGTTACTGCGTGAGGGAGAGTCTGTACGAGTGTGTGGTGATGTGTCGGCGTTAGTGTTGGCGTGTGTGTAGGCGTGAGTGTGCGTACCGGTGAGTGTGTCGGCGTCAGCCTGTGTGTGGGAGTGTGTGAGTCGGCGACGTCGTAGGAGGGGGTCCTGCGTCTCAGCAGCGGGTTGCAGTCTGCCTGCGGCTCCGAGGGGCGCGGCCTGCTGGGTCACACGGGGGTGGATGGAGATGCAGGGTGGGCTCATCCTCTTCTTCCTGTGACCTCTAACCTCTGACCCCTGACCCCTGGGCCTCCTCTCTTCCCCGTCCACCTCCCCTAGCAGTGGGTCCTCTGGAGGGGACGGGCAGATCTCGATGGAGTGTCGTCGCTGGTCGTCAGGACAACGGGGTTTATCCAGGAAGCCCTGGGTGTCTACGCTGAAGCCCTTCCTCGGGTCGTGAGCTTTTAGCCCCGCCCCCAGCAGGCTGAGCGCACTCCCTCGGCTCCTCAGGGAGGGTGGGGATCGGGGGAGGCGTAGGGGGAGAGGGAGTGACACCGCCCACTTCCATGTCTGTCCCACCAATGGCGCGCTGAGCTGGTGATGTGCCACACCTCCTCGTCGGCGGGATCCAAGAGGAAGGGGGGAGAGGGGGGGCGGGAGGGGGAGAGCAGGCGGAGGGTTGAGAGGGGGTCCTGCCTGTCTACTGAGGCAACACTCTGAACCTCCACCGAGTCCACCTTCACAGCCACCTGGAACACAGAGAGGACACAATAGGGAATGTTAGGGTCACAGACACCTGGAACACAGAGAGGACACAATGGGGAATGTTAGGGACACAGACACCTGGAACACAGAGAGGACACAATGGGGAATGTTAGGGTCACAGACACCTGGAACACAGAGAGGACACAATGGGGAATGTTAGGGTCACAGACACCATGTCAAATGAGACACAAGAGGACAAAGTTTTGTGGTGGAAGACTAAGCATGGTGTGTGTTGTGTGGTCACGCAGCCCCCTGGGCGAACACGGGGGCGATGTGATGGGGAACAGGGTGGAGAGGCCGGGCACACAGCCTGGGGCATGGCTGGGAGTGCACCATGTCACAGAGCCTGAGGAGAAAAACGAACAGGGACAGACACCAACACTAAAACTTAGACTGGCGTTGGGATGTGAACTCAGCGAGACTATTCACCCTGAGGTACAAAACCTGCAGGCTGTTACAGTCAGTCAACAGGACTCATTGGGTCAGTGTTTGTATCTCTAGCATGACTGTCTCTGGGGCTAACAACTAGCATCCAGGGGGCTAACATGCTACTAGCATCCATGGGGGGCTAACATGCTACTAGCATCCAGGGGCTAACATGATACTAGCATCCAGGGGGCTAACATGCTACTAGCATCCAGGGGCTAACATGCTACTAGCATCCAAAACATGCTACTAGCATCCAGGGGCTAACATGCTACTAGCATCCAGGGGCTAACATGCTACTAGCATCCAGGGGGCTAACATGATACTAGCATCCAGGGGCTAACATGCTACTAGCATCCAGGGGGCTAACATGCTACTAGCATCCAGCAGGGGCTAACATGCATCCAGGGGCTAACATGCTACTAGCATCCAGGGGCTAACATGCTACTAGCATCCAGCTAACATGGGGCTAACATGCTACTAGCATGGGGGGCTAACATGCTACTAGCATCCAGAACATGCTACTAGAAATCCAGGGGCCTATTTTTTCCAGGAACAGCTACCATAACCAGGAACAAAATCAGAACAGGCGTTATTTTGTGGGACCGGCTAACATGAGGCTACCAGCATCCAGAGGTACAAATGCTACCTCCAGGGGGCTAACATGCTACTCCAGCTGGAAATCTGGGACAGTGTTTGTACTACCTGCCTAGCATCTGCCCCTACTAGCATCCCCAGGGGCTACATGCTACTAGCATCCAGGGGTTACAGAAAAAACTAGCATCTAGGGGTTTTTGCTACTAGCATCAGGGGGCTAAACATGCTACTCAGCATCCAGGGGCTAACATGCTACTAGCATCCAGAGGGGCTAACATGCTACTAGCATCCAGGGGTAATGGAACTGAGAGTCAGGATCAAAACCCTTATGTGTAAAACCAGGGGCAATACTCTTTTTCCAGGAACAGAACCATAACCAGGAACAAAATAACAGGAAAGAACTCTTATTTTGTGGGGGTCAGGAAATGCTACTAGCATCCATGGCATTTCAGGATCAATGGCTAATGACATCCATGTGTAATGGAACATGTCAGGATCAATGGCTAATGACTAAGGTTTTGACTCTTATGTGTAATGGAACTGAGAGTCAGGATCAATGGCTAATGACCTTATGTGTAATGGAACTGAGAAGGATCAATGGCTAATGACTCTTATGTGTAATGGAACAGAGTCAGGATCAATGGCTAATGACTCTTATGTGTAATGGAACTGAGAGTCAGGATCAATGGCTACTCTTATGTGTAATGGAACAGAGTCAGGATCAATGGCTAATGACTCTTATGTGTAATATAATGGAACTGAGTCAGGATCAATGGCTAATGACTCTTATGTGTAATGGAACTGAGAGTCAGGATCAATGGCTAATGACTCTTATGTCTAATGGAACTGAGAGTCAGGATCTGGCCCCTTTATGTGTAATGGAACAAGTCAGGATAAATGGCTAATGACTCTTATGTGTAATGGAACTGAGAGTCAGGATCAATGGCTAATGACTCTTATGTGTAATGGAACAGAGTCAGGATCAATGGCTAATGACTCTTATGGTAATGGAACAGAGTCAGGATCAATGGCTAATGACTCTTATGGAACAGAGTCAGGATCAATGGCTAATGACTCTTATGTGTAATGGAACAGAGTCAGGATCAATGGCTAATGACTCTTATGTGTAATGGAACAGAGTCAGGATCAATGGCTAATGACTCTTATGTGTAATGGAACTGAGAGTCAGGATCAATGGCTAATGACTCTTATGTGTAATGGAACTGAGAGTCAGGATCAATGGCTAATGACTCTTATGTGTAATGGAACTGAGAGTCAGGATCAATGGCTAATGACTCTTATGTGTAATGGAACTGAGAGTCAGGATCAATGGCTAATGACTCTTATGTGTAATGGAACTGAGAGTCAGGATCAATGGCTAATTACTCTTATGTGTAATGGAACAGAGTCAGGATCAATGGCTAATGACTCTTATGTGTAATATAATGGAACTGAGTCAGGATCAATGGCTAATGACTCTTATGTGTAATGGAACTGAGTCAGGATCAATGGCTAATGACTCTTATGTGTAATGGAACTGAGAGTCAGGATCAATGGCTAATGACTCAGGATCCCTCTAGTTAACCTCACTGTAGATCATAGAACACTCTAGTTAGTCTTAGAACCTCACTGTAGATCATAGAACACTCTAGTTAGTCTTAGAACCTCACTGTAGATCATAGAACACTCTAGTTAGTCTTAGAACCTCACTGTAGATTATAGAACACTCTAGTTAGTCTTAGAACCTCACTGTAGATCATAGAACACTCTAGTTAGTCTTAGAACCTCACTGTAGATCATAGAACACTCTAGTTAGTCTTAGAACCTCACTGTAGATCATAGAACACTCTAGTTAGTCTTAGAACCTCACTGTAGATTATAGAACACTCTAGTTAGTCTTAGAACCTCACTGTAGAACATAGAACACTCTAGTTAGTCTTAGAACCTCACTGTAGATTATAGAACACTCTAGTTAGTCTTAGAACCTCACTGTAGATTATAGAACACTCTAGTCTTAGAACCTCACTGTAGATTATAGAACACTCTAGTTAGTCTTAGAACATCACTGTAGATTATAGAACACTCTAGTTAGTCTTAGAACACTCTAGTTAGTCTTAGAACCTCACTGTAGATCATAGAACACTCTAGTTAGTCTTAGAACCTCACTGTAGATCATAGAACACTCTAGTTAGTCTTAGAACCTCACTGTAGATTATAGAACACTCTAGTTAGTCTTAGAACCTCACTGTAGATTATAGAACACTCTAGTTAGTCTTAGAACCTCACTGTAGAACATAGAACACTCTAGTTAGTCTTAGAACCTCACTGTAGATTATAGAACACTCTAGTCTTAGAACCTCACTGTAGATTATAGAACACTCTAGTTAGTCTTAGAACATCACTGTAGATTATAGAACACTCTAGTTAGTCTTAGAACACTCTAGTTAGTCTTAGAACCTCACTGTAGATCATAGAACACTCTAGTTAGTCTTAGAACCTCACTATAGATTATAGAACACTCTAGTTAGTCTTAGAACCTCACTGTAGATTATAGAACACTCTAGTTAGTCTTAGAACCTCACTGTAGATTATAGAACACTCTAGTTAGTCTTAGAACCTCACTGTAGATTATAGAACACTCTAGTTAGTCTTAGAACATCACTGTAGATTATAGAACACTCTAGTTAGTCTTAGAACACTCTAGTTAGTCTTAGAACCTCACTGTAGATTATAGAACACTAGTTAGTCTTAGAACCTCACTGTAGATTATAGAACACTCTAGTTAGTCTTAGAACCTCATTGAACATTAGAAGTTGCCGGTAATACACCCTCCCCTTTGTAACCCTAAATAAGAGTGTGTGTACCTGAGGCTTGGTGCAGGGGGCTGCTGTGTTCCTGTAGAGGGTAGGGGGCTGCTGTGTTCCTGTAGAGGGCAGGGGGCTGCTGTGTACCTGAGGCTTGGTGCAGGGGGCTGCTGTGTTCCTGTAGAGGGTAGGGGCGCTGGCAGATCGTACAGAAGGGAACATGTAGCTGTCGTTAGGGAGAGAATGCATCCTGGATACGGACATCTTCCTTGGGGACAGGAGCTCCTCCTCCTGGCTGCACTGACCCTCCTCCTCCTGTAGAGGGAGACCAGACCAGCTACGTTAGGATGGGTGTGGTGTGTGTGTGTGTGTGTGTGTGTGTGTGTGTGTGTGTGTGTGTGTGTGTGTGTGTGTGTGTGTGTGTGTGTGTGTGTGTGTGTGTGTGTGTGTGTGTGTGTTCGTCCAGTTTAGGGTTGCAAAATTACGGGAACTTTCAACAAATTCTCTGGTTTTCCGGAAATCCTGGTTGAAAGATTCCAGTTCTCTTGCTGAATTCCCTCCTGATTCCGGGATTCCTCCAACCAGGATTTAGGTTTAACCAGAGAATTTATTAAAATAATCCAGTTCACTGGAGAGATGGTAAAAGTGCTGCACTAGCAACACAACACTAATACAGCCATCGGTTCAGTCCCTACAGACCATCTATACTGCATCAGCACACTGACTGGACTGGAGAGAACACAATGCACACATTCACTGGTCTCTCTCTCTCTCTCTCTTTCTGTCTCTGCCTCTGTCTCTCTCTGTCTCTCTCTCTCTCTCTCTCTCTCTCTCTCTCTCTCTCTCTCTCTCTCTGTCTCTCTCTCTCTCTCTCTCTCTCTCTCTCTCTGTCTCTCTCTCTCTCTCTCTCTCTCTCTCTCTCTCTCTCTCTCTCTCTCTCTCTCTCTCTCTCTGTCTCTGTCTGTCTCTCTCTTTCTCTCACCCCTCCCTCCCTCCCTCCCTCCCTCCCTCCCTCCCTCCCTCCCCTCCCTCCTCCCTCCCTCCCTCCCATAACCATACTTAAGAATATGTGTTGTTTAGAGTCTAGTGTTTTACCTCAGTAAGCGGTTGTTTAACATGTTTAGTGTCTAGTGGTTTACCTCAGTAAGCGGTTGTTTAACATGTTTAGTGTCTAGTGGTTTACCTCAGTAAGCGGTTGTTAAACATGTTTAGAGTCTCTAGTAAACCCTAGATCACTAAGCATTCTAAACCCTGCAGTTAGATCACTAAGCATTCTAAACCCTGCAGTTAGATCACTAAGCATTCTAAACCCTGTAGCTAGATCACTAAGCATTCTAAACCCTGTAGCTAGATCACTAAGCATTCTAAACCCTGCAGTTAGATCACTAAGCATTCTAAACCCTGCAGCTAGATCACTAAGCATTCTAAACCCTGCAGTTAGATCACTAAGCATTCTAAACCCCTGTAGCTAGATCACTAAGCATTCTAAACCCTCAGCTAGATCACTAAGCATTCTAAACCCTCTAGATCACTAAGCATTCTAAACCCTGCAGCTAGATCACTAAGCATTCTAAACCCTGCAGCTAGATCACTAAGCATTCTAAACCCTGTAGCTAGATCACTAAGCATTCTAAACCCTGCAGCTAGATCACTAAGCATTCTAAACCCTGTAGCTAGATCACTAAGCATTCTAAACCCTAGCTAGATCACTAAGCAATCTAAACCCTGCAGTTAGATCACTAAGCATTCTAAACCCTGTAGCTAGATCACTAAGCATTCTAAACCCTGCAGCTAGATCACTAAGCATTCTAAACCCTGTAGCTAGATCACTAAGCATTCTAAACCCTGCAGTTAGATCACTAAGCATTCTAAACCCTGTAGCTAGATCACTAAGCATTCTAAACCCTGCAGCTAGATCACTAAGCATTCTAAACCCTGCAGCTAGATCACTAAGCATTCTAAACCCTAAGCATTCTAAACCCTGCAGCTAGATCACTAAGCATTCTAAACCCTGCAGCTAGATCACTAAGCATTCTAAACCCTGTAGCTAGATCACTAAGCATTCTAAACCCTGCAGTTAGATCACTAAGCATTCTAAACCCTGTAGCTAGATCACTAAGCATTCTAAACCCTAGCTAGATCACTAAGCATTCTAAACCCTGTAGCTAGATCACTAAGCATTCTAAACCCTGTAGCTAGATCACTAAGCATTCTAAACCCTGTAGCTAGATCACTAAGCATTCTAAACCCTGTAGCTAGATCACTAAGCATTCTAAACCCTGTAGCTAGATCACTAAGCATTCTAAACCCTGCAGCTAGATCACTAAGCATTCTAAACCCTGTAGCTAGATCACTAAGCATTCTAAACCCTGCAGTTAGATCACTAAGCATTCTAAACCCTGTCTAGATCACTAAGCATTCTAAACCCTGTAGCTAGATCACTAAGCATTCTAAACCCTGTAGCTAGATCACTAAGCATTCTAAACCCTGTAGCTAGATCACTAAGCATTCTAAACCCTGCAGCTAGATCACTAAGCATTCTAAACCCTGTAGCTAGATCACTAAGCATTCTAAACCCTGTAGCTAGATCACTAAGCATTCTAAACCCTGCAGCTAGATCACTAAGCATTCTAAACCCTGCAGCTAGATCACTAAGCATTCTAAACCCTGTAGCTAGATCACTAAGCATTCTAAACCCCTGTAGCTAGACCCACTAAGCATTCTAAACCCTGTAGCTAGATCACTAAGCATTCTAAACCCTGTAGCTAGATCACTAAGCATTCTAAACCCTGTAGCTAGATCACTAAGCATTCTAAACCCTGCAGTTAGATCACTAAGCATTCTAAACCCTCAGCTAGATCACTAAGCATTCTAAACCCTGTAGCTAGATCTAAGCATTCTAAACCCTGTTTAGATCACTAAGCATTCTAAACCCTGTAGCTAGATCACTAAGCATTCTAAACCCTGTAGCTAGATCACTAAGCATTCTAAACCCTGTAGCTAGATCACTAGCATTCTAAACCCTGTAGCTAGATCTAAGCATTCTAAACCCTGCAGTTAGATCACTAAGCATTCTAAACCCTGTAGCTAGATCACTAAGCATTCTAAACCCTGTAGCTAGATCACTAAGCATTCTAAACCCTGTAGCTAGATCACTAAGCATTCTAAACCCTGCAGTTAGATCACTAAGCATTCTAAACCCTGTAGCTAGATCACTAAGCATTCTAAACCCTGTAGCTAGATCACTAAGCATTCTAAACCCTGTAGCTAGATCACTAAGCATTCTAAACCCTGTAGCTAGATCACTAAGCATTCTAAACCCTGTAGCTAGATCACTAAGCATTCTAAACCCTGTAGCTAGATCACTAAGCATTCTAAACCCTGTAGCTAGATCACTAAGCATTCTAAACCCCAGTTAGATCACTAAGCATTCTAAACCCTGTAGCTAGATCACTAAGCATTCTAAACCCTGTAGCTAGATCACTAAGCATTCTAAACCCTGTAGCTAGATCACTAAGCATTCTAAACCCTGTAGCTAGATCACTAAGCATTCTAAACCCTGCAGCTAGATCACTAAGCATTCTAAACCCTGTAGCTAGATCACTAAGCATTCTAAACCCTGCAGTTAGATCACTAGCATTCTAAACCCTGTAGCTAGATCACTAAGCATTCTAAACCCTGTAGCTAGATCACTAAGCATTCTAAACCCTGTAGCGATCACTAAGCATTCTAAACCCTGTAGCTAGATCACTAAGCATTCTAAACCCTGTAGCTAGATCACTAAGCATTCTAAACCCTGCAGCTAGATCACTAAGCATTCTAAACCCTGTAGCTAGATCACTAAGCATTCTAAACCCTGCAGTTAGATCACTAAGCATTCTAAACCCTGTAGCTAGATCACTAAGCATTCTAAACCCTGTAGCTAGATCACTAAGCATTCTAAACCCTGTAGCTAGATCACTAAGCATTCTAAACCCTGCAGTTAGATCACTAAGCATTCTAAACCCTGTAGCTAGATCACTAAGCATTCTAAACCCTGTAGCTAGATCACTAAGCATTCTAAACCCTGCAGCTAGATCACTAAGCATTCTAAACCCTGTAGCTAGATCACTAAGATCATTCTAAACCCTGCAGCTAGATCACTAAGCATTCTAAACCCTGTAGCTAGATCACTAAGCATTCTAAACCCTGCAGTTAGATCACTAAGCATTCTAAACCCTGTAGCTAGATCACTAAGCATTCTAAACCCTGTAGCTAGATCACTAAGCATTCTAAACCCTGTAGCTAGATCACTAAGCATTCTAAACCCTGCAGCTAGATCACTAAGCATTCTAAACCCTGCAGCTAGATCACTCATTCTAAACCCTGCAGTTAGATCACTAAGCATTCTAAACCCTGCAGCTAGATCACTAAGCATTCTAAACCCTGCAGCTAGATCACTAAGCATTCTAAACCCTGTAGCTAGATCACTAAGCATTCTAAACCCTCTAAATTCTAAACCCTGTAGCTAGATCACTAAGCATTCTAAACCCTGCAGCTAGATCACTAAGCATTCTAAACCCTGTAGCTAGATCACTAAGCATTCTAAACCCTGCAGTTAGATCACTAAGCATTCTAAACCCTGTAGCTAGATCACTAAGCATTCTAAACCCTGTAGCTAGATCACTAAGCATTCTAAACCCTGTAGCTAGATCACTAAGCATTCTAAACCCTGCAGCTAGATCACTAAGCATTCTAAACCCTGTAGCTAGATCACTAAGCATTCTAAACCCTGCAGTTAGATCACTAAGCATTCTAAACCCTGTAGCTAGATCACTAAGCATTCTAAACCCTGCAGTTAGATCACTAAGCATTCTAAACCCTGTAGCTAGATCACTAAGCATTCTAAACCCTGTAGCTAGATCACTAAGCATTCTAAACCCTGTAGCTAGATCACTAAGCATTCTAAACCCTGTAGTTAGATCACTAAGCATTCTAAACCCTGTAGCTAGATCACTAAGCATTCTAAACCCTGCAGTTAGATCACTAAGCATTCTAAACCCTGTAGCTAGATCACTAAGCATTCTAAACCCTGTAGCTAGATCACTAAGCATTCTAAACCCTGTAGCTAGATCACTAAGCATTCTAAACCCTGCAGTTAGATCACTAAGCATTCTAAACCCTGTAGCTAGATCACTAAGCATTCTAAACCCTGCAGCTAGATCACTAAGCATTCTAAACCCTGCAGCTAGATCACTAAGCATTCTAAACCCTGTAGCTAGATCACTAAGCATTCTAAACCCTGTAGCTAGATCACTAAGCATTCTAAACCCTGCAGCTAGATCACTAAGCATTCTAAACCCTAGCTAGATCACTAGCATTCTAAACCCTCAGTTAGATAAGCATTCTAAACCCTGTAGCTAGATCACTAAGCATTCTAAACCCTGTAGCTAGATCACTAAGCATTCTAAACCCTGCAGCTAGATCACTAAGCATTCTAAACCCTGTAGCTAGATCACTAAGCATTCTAAACCCTGTAGCTAGATCACTAAGCATTCTAAACCCTGTAGCTAGATCACTAAGCATTCTAAACCCTGCAGTTAGATCACTAAGCATTCTAAACCCTGTAGCTAGATCACTAAGCATTCTAAACCCTGTAGCTAGATCACTAAGCATTCTAAACCCTGTAGCTAGATCACTAAGCATTCTAAACCCTGTAGCTAGATCACTAGCATTCTAAACCCTGTAGCTAGATCACTAAGCATTCTAAACCCTGTAGCTAGATCACTAAGCATTCTAAACCCTGTAGCTAGATCACTAAGCATTCTAAACCCTGCAGTTAGATCACTAAGCATTCTAAACCCTGTAGCTAGATCACTAAGCATTCTAAACCCTGTAGCTAGATCACTAAGCATTCTAAACCCTGTAGCTAGATCACTAAGCATTCTAAACCCTGTAGTTAGATCACTAAGCATTCTAAACCCTGTAGCTAGATCACTAAGCATTCTAAACCCTGTAGCTAGATCACTAAGCATTCTAAACCCTGTAGCTAGATCACTAAGCAATCTAAACCCTGCAGTTAGATCACTAAGCATTCTAAACCCTGTAGCTAGATCACTAAGCATTCTAAACCCTGCAGTTAGATCACTAAGCATTCTAAACCCTGCAGTTAGATCACTAAGCATTCTAAACCCTGTAGCTAGATCACTAAGCATTCTAAACCCTGCAGTTAGATCACTAAGCATTCTAAACCCTGTAGCTAGATCACTAAGCATTCTAAACCCTGCAGTTAGATCACTAAGCATTCTAAACCCTGCAGTTAGATCACTAAGCATTCTAAACCCTGCAGCTAGATCACTAAGCATTCTAAACCCTGCAGTTAGATCACTAAGCATTCTAAACCCTGCAGTTAGATCACTAAGCATTCTAAACCCTGTAGCTAGATCACTAAGCCCCTTGTGGTAACCTTCTTCTCCTCTCTTCCTCTCTGTTCATTTCACCGAACTAAGAGTCTGATCTTCCTTTCCTTTGCTAAGCGTTTTGCTATGGTACGCACTACTGAACAGCACCCTGGTGTCTGATGTCCGACACTCTCACTACCGTTCTCCAACTATCACCTGTCTCCGATCCGTCTCACCTGACCAGGTCTCTGATCTGTCTGACCAAATGTTCTCCTCCTACCACCTGTCCCCGATCCGTCTCACCTGACCAGGTCTCTGATCTGTCTGACCAAATGTTCTCCTCCTACCACCTGTCCCCGATCCGTCTCACCTGACCAGGTGAGTGTGGGCGTGGCCCCACGTAGGCCCCGCCTAGCGCCGACTCGTTAGAGGCGGAGCTAAGACGTCTAGCTCTCTCCATCTCCAGCGCGATCTCGGCGTCCATCTCTGCATCCTCCTTGGCTTCCTTGTTGCTCTCCTCCAGGTGTTTCATCAGCACCGCCACCACCACGTTGACCAGCACGAACTGGGCCATGAGGACGAAGGTCACAAAGTAAACCGGAGACATCAGAGGAAGGTAGGTCAGACAGGAGCGCTCCTCTGGACGACACTCACGCAGCGTGTCCTGGATGTAGGGAGGGAGGGAGAGAGAGGGAGAGGGAGAGAGAGAGACAGAGAGGGAGGGAGAGAGAGAGGGAGAGGAAGAGAGAGACAGAGAGAGTAGCAACAGGTGTGTCAATAGTAACAGGTGTGTCAGTAGTAGCAGGTGTGTCAGTAGTAACAGGTGTGTCAGTAGTAGCAGGTGTGTCGGTAGTAACAGGTGTGTCGGTAGTAACAGGTGTGTCAGTAGTAACAGGTGTGTCAGTAGTAACATGTGTGTCAGTAAGACAGGTGTGTCAGTAGTAACAGGTGTGTCAGTAGTAACAGGTGTGTCAGTAGTAACAGGTGTGTCAGTAGTAACAGGTGTGTCAGTAGTAGCAGGTGTGTCAGTAGTAACAGGTGTGTCAGTAGTAACAGGTGTGTCAGTAGTAACAGGTGTGTCAGTAGTAACAGGTATGTCAGTAGTAACAGGTGTGTCAGTAGTAACAGGTGTGTCAGTAGTAACAGATCAGTAGTAACAGGTGTGTCAGTAGTAACAGGTGCGTTAGTAGTAACAGGTGTGTCAGTAGTAACAGGTGTGTCAGTAGTAACAGGTGTGTCAGTAAGACAGGTGTGTCAGTAGTAACAGGTGTGTCAGTAGTAACAGGTGTGTCAGTAGTAACAGGTGTGTCAGTAGTAACAGGTGTGTCAGTAGTAACAGGTATGTCAGTAGTAACAGGTGTGTCAGTAGTAACAGGTGTGTCAGTAGTAACAGATCAGTAGTAACAGGTGTGTCAGTAGTAACAGTAGTAGTAACAGGTGTGTCAGTAGTAACAGTGTGTGTCAGTAGTAGACAGGTGTGTCAGTAGTAACAGGTGTGTCAGTAGTAACAGGTGTGTCAGTAGTAACAGGTGTGTCAGTAGTAACAGGTGTGTCAGTAGTAACAGGTGTGTCAGTAGTAACAGGTGTGTCAGTAGTAACAGATCAGTAGTAACAGGTGTGTCAGTAGTAACAGGTGTGTCAGTAGTAACAGGTATGTCAGTAGTAACAGGTGTGTCAGTAGTAACAGGTGTGTCAGTAGTAACAGGTATGTCAGTAGTAACAGGTGTGTCAGTAGTAACAGGTGTGTCAGTAGTAACAGGTATGTCAGTAGTAGCAGGTGTGTCAGTAGTAACAGATCAGTAGTAACAGGTGTGTCAGTAGTAACAGGTATGTCAGTAGTAACAGGTATGTCAGTAGTAACAGGTGTGTCAGTAGTAACAGGTGTGTCAGTAGTAACAGGTGTGTCAGTAGTAACAGGTGTGTCAGTAGTAACAGGTGTGTGAGTAGTAACAGGTGTGTCAGTAGTAACAGGTGTGTCAGTAGTACAGGTCAGTAGTATGTCAGTAGTAACAGGTGTGTCAGTAGTAACAGGTGTGTCAGTAGTAACAGGTGTGTCAGTAGTAACAGGTGTGTCAGTAGTAACAGGTATGTCAGTAGTAACAGGTGTGTCAGTAGTAACAGGTGTGTCAGTAGTAACAGGTGTGTCAGTAGTAACAGGTGTGTCAGTAGTAACAGGTGTGTCAGTAGTAACAGGTGTGTCAGTAGTAGCAGGTGTGTCAGTAGTAACAGGTGTGTCAGTAGTAACAGGTGTGTCAGTAGTAACAGGTGTGTCAGTAGTAACAGGTGTGTCAGCAGGTCAACCTTCATGATGCCGTTCCAGTTGTCCCCAGTAGAGACTCTGAACAGCGTGAGAAACGCCATCCCAAAGTTCTCAAAGGTGGCGTGGCGACTCAGACCCTCACACGGATTACTGTCGTTACACTCTGTAACACACACACACACACGCACGCACACACACACACACACACACACACACACACACACACACACACACACACACACACACACACACACACACACACACACACACACACACACACACACGTCTTGATTAGAAAAGCATAGGCCAGTCGGTGTGTCACTGTAGTAGTGAGAACACATCAGTCTGCTCTAACTCAGCTGTAGTCATGAACTCTGTGATCTGTGATCTGTCTGCTCTAACTCAGATGTAGTCATGAACACTGTGATCTGTCTGCTCTAACTCAGCTGTAGTCAATGTGATCTGTGATCTGTCTGCTCTAACTCAGATGTAGTCATGTGATCTGTGATCCGTCTGCTCTAACTCAGATGTAGTCATGAACACTGTGATCTGTCTGCTCTAACTCATATGTAGTCATGAACACTGTGATCTGTCTGCTCTAACTCAGATGTAGTCATGAACACTGTGATCCGTCTGCTCTGTCTCTTCTCCTCCAGCCCTACTCTCTAGTACAGATTCATCCTGTACTATTCTCTCTGTCTCTTCTCCTCCAGCCCTACTCTCTAGTACAGATTCATCCTGTACTATTCTCTCTGTCTCTTCTCCTCCAGCCCTACTCTCTAATACAGATTCATCCTGTACTATTCTCTCTGTCTCTTCTCCTCCAGCCCTACTCTCTAGTACAGATTCATCCTGTACTATTCTCTCTGTCTCTTCTCCTCCAGCCCTACTCTCTAGTACAGATTCATCCTGTACTATTCTCTCTGTCTCTTCTCCTCCAGCCCTACTCTCTAGTACAGATTGATCCTGTACTATTCTCTCTGTCTCTTCTCCTCCAGCCCTACTCTCTAGTACAGATTGATCCTGTACTATTCTCTCTGTCTCTTCTCCTCCAGCCCTACTCTCTAGTACAGATTCATCCTGTACTATTCTCTCTGTCTCTTCTCCTCCAGCCCTACTCTCTAATACAGATTCATCCTGTACTATTCTCTCTTAAAATCCCCCAGAGTAGAGAAAAATACACTGTCAACTAAATACCTTCCAAAGTGTGTTAGAGAGAGAGAGAGGGAGAGACACAGAGGGAGAAACAGATAGATAGAGAGAGAGACAGAGAGAGGGAGAGACAGCGAGAGGGAGAGAGAGAGACAGAGAGGGAGAGAGAGACAGAGAGAGGGAGAGAGAAAGAGAGAGAGAGAGAAATGTGTGAGAGAGAGAGAGAGAGGGAAAGAGAGACAGAGAGGGAGAAAGAAAGAGACAGAGAGAGAAAGAGGGAGAGAGAAGGAGAGACAGAGAGAGAGAGAGCAAGAGAGAGACAGAGAGGGAGAGACAGAAAGAGAGACAGAGAGAGAGAGGGAGAGACAGAAAGAGAGACAGAGACATAGAGAGAGACATAGAGGGAGAAAGAAAGAGACAGAGAGAAGGAGAGAAAGAGAGAGGGAGAGACAGAGAGAAGGAGAGAGAAAGAGATTGTGAGAAAAAGTATTTGGTGATTCGTGACTGCAGTGGTGAGTGTATTCGCTGAAACTTTAACTGCGGCAGCAAGAGAGAGAGAGAGAGAGGGAGAGAGTGAGTGAGTGAGAGACAAAGAGAGAGACAGACAGAGAGAGAGAGAGAGAGAGAGAGAGAGAGAGAGAGTGAGTGAGAGACAAAGAGAGAGACAGACAGAGAGAGAGAGAGACAGAGAGAGAGAGAGAGAGAGAGAGAGAGAGACAGAGAGAGAGAGAGAGAGAGAGAGAGAGAGAGAGAGAGAGAGAGAGAGAGAGAGAGAGAGAAGAGAGAGAGAGAGAGAGAGAGAGAGAGGGAGGTAGAGATAGTGTGACTGACCCAGTTTCCCAAACAGCTCAACTCCCAGTGCTGCGTAGATGAAGAACAGCAACATGAAGAGCAGACCCAGATTCCCCACCTAGAGAGACCGACAGGATGTTAGATATTACACACACAGTCAGGTACAGTACACACACACACACACACACACACACACACACACACACACACACACACACACACACACACACACACACACACACACACACACACACACACACACACACACACACACACAGTCAGGTACAGTACACACACACAGTCAGGTACAGTACACACACACAGTACACACACAGGTACAGTACACACACACAGTCAGGTACAGTACACACACACACAGTCAGGTACAGTCACACACACACACACACACACACAGTCAGGTACAGTACACACACACAGTCAGGTACAGTACACACACACAGTCAGGTACAGTACACACACACAGTCAGGTACAGTACACACACAGTCAGAGTACAGTACACACACACAGTCAGGTACAGTACACACACACACACACACACACACACACACACACACACACACACACACACACACACACACACACACACACACACACACACACACACACACACACACACACACAGGGTCAGGTACAGTACACATAAGCAGTCAGGTACAGTACACACACACGATCAGCTACAGTACACACACACAGTCAGGTACAGTACACACACAGTCAGGTACAGTACACACACACACACACACGGTCAGGTACAGTACACACACACACGGTCAGGTACAGTACAAACACACACACACACACACACACACACACACACACATACACATGCGTACGTTACCTGTGGCAAGGCCTGCATGACCGTGTCCAGAAGAGCTCTCATCCCTGTAGCCATCTTCAACAGCTTCAACACTGAGGAGAGAGACAACACAACACTATAGCCATCTTAAACAGCTTCAACACTGAGGAGGGAGACAACACAACACTATAGCCATCTTCAACACTGAGGAGAGAGACAACACAACACTATAGCCATCTTCAACAGCGTCAACACTGAGGAGAGAGACAACACTACCTACTTTACCATCTTCAACAGCTTCAACACTGAGGAGAGAGACAACACAACACTATAGCCATCTTCAACACTGAGGAGAGAGACAACACAACACTATAGCCATTTTCAACAGCTCCAACACTGAGGAGAGAGACAACACTACCTACTTTACCATCTTCAACAGCTTCAACACTGAGGAGAGAGACAACACTCCCTACTTTACCATCTTCAACAGCTTCAACACTGAGGAGAGAGACAACACTACACTATAGCCATCTTCAACAGCTACAACACTGAGGAGAGAGACAACACAACACTATAGCCATCTTCAACACTGAGGAGAGAGACAACACAACACTATAGCCATCTTCAACAGCTTCAACACTGAGGAGAGAGACAACACTACCTACTTTACCATCTTCAACAGCTTCAACACTGAGGAGAGAGACAACACAACACTATAGCCATCTTCAACAGCGTCAACACTGAGGAGAGAGACAACACTCCCTACTTTACCATCTTCAACAGCTTCAACACTGAGGAGAGAGACAACACTATAGCCATTTTCAACACTGAGGAGAGAGACAACACAACACTATAGCCATCTTCAACAATGAGGAGAGAGACAACACAACACTATAGCCATTTTCAACACTGAGGAGAGAGACAACACAACACTATAGCCATCTTCAACAGCTTCAACACTGAGGAGAGAGACAACACTACCTACTTTACCATCTTCAACAGCTTCAACATTGAGGAGAGAGACAACACTACCTACTTTACCATCTTCAACAGCTTCAACACTGAGGAGAGAGACAACACTACCTACTTTACCATCTTCAACAGCTTCAACACTGAGGAGAGAGACAACACAACACTATAGCCATCTTCAACACTGAGGAGAGAGACAACACAACACTATAGCCATCTTCAACAGCTTCAACACTGAGGAGAGAGACAACACTACCTACTTTACCATCTTCAACAGCTTCAACACTGAGGAGAGAGACAACACTCCCTACTTTACCATCTTCAACAGCTTCAACACTGAGGAGAGAGACAACACAACACTATAGCCATCTTAAACAGCTTCAACACTGAGGAGAGAGACAACACAACACTATAGCCATCTTCAACACTGAGGAGAGAGACAACACAACACTATAGCCATCTTCAACAGCTTCAACACTGAGGAGAGAGACAACACACCTACTTTACCATCTTCAACAGCTTCAACACTGAGGAGAGAGACAACACAACACTATAGCCATCTTCAACAGCTTCAACACTGAGGAGAGAGACAACACTCCCTACTTTACCATCTTCAACAGCTTCAACACTGAGGAGAGAGACAACACTATAGCCCTACTTTACCATCTTCAACACTGAGGAGAGAGACAACACAACACTATAGCCATCTTCAACACTGAGGAGAGAGACAACACAACACTATAGCCATCTTCAACAGCTTCAACACTGCCATCTTCAACAGCTTCAACACTGGAGAGAGACAACACAACACTATAGCCATCTTCAACACTGAGGAGAGAGACAACACACACTATAGCCATCTTCAACAGCTTCAACACTGAGGAGAGAGACAACACTCCCTACTTTACCATCTTCAACAGCTTCAACACTGAGGAGAGAGACAACACAACACTATAGCCATCTTCAACAGCTTCAACACTGAGGAGAGAGACAACACTCCCACTATAGCCATCTTCAACAGCTTCAACACTGAGGAGAGAGACAACACAACACTTTAGCCATCTTCAACAGCTTCAACACTGAGGAGAGAGACAACACACACACTACTTTAGCCATCTTCAACAGCTTCAACACTGAGGAGAGAGACAACACAACACTATAGCCATCTTCAACAGCTTCAACACTGAGGAGAGAGACAACACTCCCACTTTAGCCATCTTCAACAGCTTCAACACTGAGGAGAGAGACAACACAACAC
>NW_024609555.1:112500-120000 GCF_018296145.1 Oncorhynchus tshawytscha
CAGTAACTGTGACATCATCAGTAACAGACAGTAACTATGAGACAGACATGGTTTGGGAGTTGACATTCAGTCAATTCAGTCAGAAAGTGCAAATTCAATTCAATGATTGAAAAAAATACAAATCGCCCTAATTCAAAATAATGGAACCATTTAAAAAAACAAAATACAATTGATGCTGATGTTGATATTGAATGAACCCCAGCCCTGCTGAGACAAACTGGACAAACACGTGAGGTCATCCCAACGCCTGCTGGACTACCGCTTAGTGGCGTTGTGATTACTGAAGTCTAAAAATATGCCATTTATCAACGGTTCCAGCTATGTTTCTGAGTCTGCTGCCCATCAAACCATGTTTTCCCGGTACACCACCGACGATACCGTCTCATGTTTACAGGTACAGTAGCACCGACTGCATCGTACCGTAGTGTTTGTTAGAGAGATGCTGCTGCTGTCGGTGTATAGACCTTAATCATGCATGTCCCAACGATGGGCCGACATCATGCCCACATTCAGAGCTAATGTAGCTAACGAAGCTTATATAGCTAACGTAGCTAACGTAGATAACGTAGCTAACATAGCTAATGTAGCTAACATAGCTACTGTAGCTAACGTAGCTAATGTAGCTAACGTAGATAACGTAGCTAATGTAGCTAACGTAGCATACATAGCTAACGTAGATAGCGTAGCCAATATAGCTAACGTAGCTAACGTAGATAATGTAGCTAATGTAGCTAACGTAGCATAAGTAGCTAATGTAGCTAACGTAGCTAATGTAGATAATGTAGCTAATGTAGCTAATGTAGATAATGTAGCTAATGTAGCTAACGTAGCATAAGTAGCTAATGTAGCTAATCTGGTGTCCTGTGTGAATTGAAGTATGCTCCCTCTAATTATCTCTCCCTCTCCTCCCGGAGGACCTGAGCCTTTGGGACCATGCCTCAGGACTACCTGACCTGATGACTCCTTGCAGTCCCCAGTCCACCTGGTCGTGCTGCTGCTCCAGTTTCAACTGTTCTGCCTGCGGCTATGAAACCCTGACATGTTCACCGGACCTGCTGTTTTCGACTCTCTCTCTCTCTCTCTCTCTCTCTCTCTCTCTCTAACGCACCTGCTGTCTCTAATTCTGAATGAAAAGACAACTGAGATTTACTCCTGAGGTCGGGCTGTAGCAGGGTTTATACTGTAGAGATATCAGCTGTTTCAGGGTTTATACTGTAGTGATATCAGCTGTTTCAGGGTTTATACTGTAGAGATATCAGCTGTTTCAGGGTTTATACTGTAGTGATATCAGCTGTTTCAGGGTTTATACTGTAGAGATATCAGCTGTTTCAGGCTTTATATTGTAGAGATATCAGGTCAGCTGTAGCAGGGTTTATACTGTAGAGATATCAGCTGTTTCAGGGTTTATACTATAGAGATATCAGCTGTATCAGGGTTTATACTGTAGAGATATCAGCTGTAGCAGGGTTTATACTATAGAGATATCAGCTGTAGCAGGGTTTATACTGTAGAGATATCAGGTCAGCTGTAGCAGGGTTTATACTATAGAGATATCAGCTGTAGCAGGGTTTATACTGTAGAGATATCAGGTGTAGCAGGGTTCATACTATAGAGATATCAGGTCAGCTGTAGCAGGGTTTATACTGTAGAGATATCAGCTGTAGCAGGGTTTATACTGTAGAGATATCAGCTGTAGCAGGGTTTATACTATAGAGATATCAGCTGTAGCAGGGTTTATACTATAGAGATATCAGGTCAGCTGTAGCAGGGTTTATACTATAGAGATATCAGCTGTAGCAGGGTTTATACTGTAGAGATATCAGGTGTAGCAGGGTTCATACTATAGAGATATCAGGTCAGCTGTAGCAGGGTTTATAGTAAGAGACATCAGCTGTAGCAGGGTTTATACTGTTGAGATATCAGCTGTAGCAGGGTTTATACTGTAGAGATATCAGGTCAGCTGTAGCAGGGTTTATACTGTAGAGATATCAGGTCAGCTGTAGCAGGATTTATACTGTAGAGATATCAGCTGTCGATGGGTTTATACTATAGAGATATCAGGTCAGCTGTAGCAGGGTTTATACTGTAGAGATATAAGCTGTAGCAGGGTTTATACTGTAGAGATATCAGGTCAGCTGTAGCAGGGTTTATACTATAGAGATATCAGGTCAGCTGTAGCAGGGTTTATACTGTAGAGATATCAGCTGTAGCAGGGTTTATACTATAGAGATATCAGGTCAGCTGTAGCAGGGTTTATACTGTAGAGATATCAGCTGTAGCAGGGTTTATACTGTAGAGATATCAGCTGTAGCAGGGTTTATACTGTAGAGATATCAGGTCAGCTGTAGCAGGGTTTATACTATAGAGATATCAGCTGTAGCAGGGTTTATACTATAGAGATATCAGGTCAGCTGTAGCAGGGTTTATACTATAGAGATATCAGGTCAGCTGTAGCAGGGTTTATACTGTAGAGATATCAGCTGTAGCAGGGTTTATACTATAGGGATATCAGCTGTAGCAGGGTTTATACTGTAGAGATATCAGGTCAGCTGTAGCAGGGTTTATACTGTAGAGATATCAGGTCAGCTGTAGCAGGATTTATACTGTAGAGGTATCAGCTGTCGCAGGGTTTATACTATAGAGATATCAGGTCAGCTGTAGCAGGGTTTATACTATAGAGATATCAGGTCAGCTGTATCAGGGTTTATACTATAGAGATATCAGCTGTAGCAGGGTTTATACTGTAGAGATATCAGCTGTAGCAGGGTTTATACTGTAGAGATATCAGGTCAGCTGTAGCAGGGTTTATACTGTAGAGATATCAGGTCAGCTGTAGCAGGATTTATACTGTAGAGATATCAGCTGTAGCAGGGTTTATACTGTAGAGATATCAGCTGTAGCAGGGTCTATACTACAGAGATATCAGGTCAGCTGTAGCAGGGTTTATACTATAGAGATATCAGGTCAGCTGTAGCAGGGTTTATGCTATAGAGATATCAGCTGTAGCAGGGTTTATACTGTAGAGATATCAGCTGTAGCAGGGTTTATACTACAGAGATATCAGGTCAGCTGTAGCAGGGTTTATAGTATAGAGATATCAGCTGTAGCAGGGTTTATACTGTAGAGATATCAGCTGTAGCAGGGTTTATACTGTAGAGATATCAGCTGTAGCAGGGTTTATACTGTAGACATATCAGGTCAGCTGTAGCAGGATTTATACTGTAGAGATATCAGCTGTCGCAGGGTTTATACTATAGAGATATCAGGTCAGCTGTAGCAGGGTTTATACTGTAGAGATATAAGCTGTAGCAGGGTTTATACTGTAGAGATATAAGGTCAGCTGTAGCAGGGTTTATACTATAGAGATATCAGGTCAGTTTATACTGTAGAGATATCAGGTCAGCTGTAGCAGGGTTTATACTGTAGAGATATCAGCTGTAGCAGGGTTTATACTATAGAGATATCAGGTCAGCTGTAGCAGGGTTTATACTATAGAGATATCAGGCTGTAGCAGGGTTTATACTGTAGAGATATCAGGTCAGCTGTAGCAGGATTTATACTGTAGAGATATCAGGATGGGTTTATACTATAGAGATATCAGGTCAGCTGTAGCAGGGTTTATACTATAGAGATATCAGCTGTAGCAGGGTTTATACTGTAGAGATATCAGGTCAGCTGTAGCAGGGTTTATACTATAGAGATATCAGGTCAGCTGTAGCAGGGTTTATACTGTAGAGATATCAGCTGTAGCAGGGTTTATACTATAGAGATATCAGGTCAGCTGTAGCAGGGTTTATACAGGGTTTATACTGTAGAGATATCAGCTGTAGCAGGGTTTATACTGTAGAGATATCAGCTGTAGCAGGGTTTATACTGTAGAGATATCAGCTGTAGCAGGGTCTATACTATAGAGATATCAGGTCAGCTGTAGCAGGGTTTATACTATAGAGATATCAGGTCAGCTGTAGCAGGGTTTATACTATAGAGATATCAGCTGTAGCAGGGTTTATACTGTAGAGATATCAGCTGTAGCAGGGTTTATACTGTAGAGATATCAGCTGTAGCAGGGTTTATACTATAGAGATATCAGGTCAGCTGTAGCAGGGTTTATACTATAGAGATATCAGCTGTAGCAGGGTTTAAACTGTAGAGATATCAGGTCAGCTGTAGCAGGGTTTATACTGTAGAGATATCAGCTGTAGCAGGGTTTATACTATAGAGATATCAGGTCAGCAGTAGGGTTTATACTAGAGATATCAGCTGTAGCAGGGTTTATACTATAGAGATATCAGCTGTAGCAGGGTTTATACTACTAGAGATATCAGCTGTAGCAGGGTTTATACTGTAGAGATATCAGGTCAGCTGTAGCAGGGTTTATACTGTAGAGATATCAGGTCAGCTGTAGCAGTTTATACTGTAGAGATATCAGCTGTAGCAGGGTTTATACTATAGAGATATCAGGTCAGCTGTAGCAGGGTTTATACTATAGAGATATCAGCTGTAGCAGGGTTTATACTATAGAGATATCAGGTCAGCTGTAGCAGGGTTTATACTGTAGAGATATCAGGTCAGCTGTAGCAGGGTTTATACTGTAGAGATATCAGCTGTAGCAGGGTTTATACTGTAGAGATATCAGCTGTAGCAGGGTTTATACTATAGAGATATCAGCTGTAGCAGGGTTTATACTATAGAGATATCAGCTGAGATATCAGGGTTTATACTATAGATATATCAGCTGTAGCAGGGTTTATACTGTAGAGATATCAGCTGTAGCAAGGGTTTATACTGTAGAGATATCAGGTCAGCTGTAGCAGGGTTTATACTGTAGAGATATCAGCTGTAGCAGGGTTTATACTGTAGAGATATCAGCTGTAGCAGGGTTTATACTATAGAGATATCAGGTCAGCTGTAGCAGGGTTTATACTATAGAGATATCAGCTGTAGCAGGGTTTATACTATAGAGATATCAGCTGTAGCAGGGTTTATACTATAGAGATATCAGCTGTAGAGATATCAGGGTTTATACTATAGAGATATCAGCTGTAGCAGGGTTTATACTGTAGAGATATCAGCTGTTTCAGGGTTTATACTATAGAGATATCAGGTCAGCTGTAGCAGGGTTTATACTGTAGAGATATCAGCTGTAGCAGGGTTTATACTGTAGAGATATCAGCTGTAGCAGGGTTTATACTGTAGAGATATCAGCTGTAGCAGGGTTTATACTGTAGAGATATCAGCTGTAGCAGGGTTTATACTGTAGAGATATCAGCTGTAGCAGGGTTTATACTGTAGAGATATCAGCTGTAGCAGGGTTTATACTATAGAGATATCAGGTCAGCTGTAGCAGGGTTTATACTGTAGAGATATCAGCTGTAGCAGGGTTTATACTGTAGAGATATCAGCTGTAGCAGGGTTTATACTATAGAGATATCAGCTGTAGCAGGGTTTATACTGTAGAGATATCAGGTCAGCTGTAGCAGGGTTTATACTGTAGAGATATCAGGTCAGCTGTAGCAGGGTTTATACTGTAGAGAGATATCAGCTGTAGCAGGGTTTATACTATAGAGATATCAGGTCAGCTGTAGCAGGGTTTATACTATAGAGATATCAGGTCAGCTGTAGCAGGGTTTATACTATAGAGATATCAGCTGTAGCAGGGTTTATACTGTAGAGATATCAGCTGTAGCAGGGTTTATACTGTAGAGATATATCAGCTGTAGCAGGGTTTATACTGTAGAGATATCAGGTCAGCTGTAGCAGGGTTTATACTGTAGAGATATCAGCTGTAGCAGGGTTTATACTGTAGAGATATCAGCTGTAGCAGGGTTTATACTACAGAGATATCAGGTCAGCTGTAGCAGGGTTTATACTATCAGAGAGGGTTTATACTGTAGAGTCAGCTGTAGCAGGGTTTATACTATAGAGATATCAGCTGTAGCAGGGTTTATACTGTAGAGATATCAGCTGTAGCAGGGTTTATACTGTAGAGATATCAGGTCAGCTGTAGCAGGGTTTATACTATAGAGATATCAGCTGTAGCAGGGTTTATACTGTAGAGATATCAGCTGTAGCAGGGTTTATACTGTAGAGATATCAGGTCAGCTGTAGCAGGGTTTATACTATAGATATCAGGTCAGCTGTAGCAGGGTTTATACTGTAGAGATATCAGCTGTAGCAGGGTTTATACTATAGAGATATCAGGTCAGCTGTAGCAGGGTTTATACTGTAGAGATATCAGCTGTAGCAGGGTTTATACTGTAGAGATATCAGGTCAGCTGTAGCAGGGTTTATACTGTAGAGATATCAGCTGTAGCAGGGTTTATACTGTAGAGATATCAGCTGTAGCAGGGTTTATACTATAGAGATATCAGGTCAGCTGTAGCAGGGTTTATACTATAGAGATATCAGCTGTAGCAGGGTTTATACTGTATACTGTAGAGATATCAGCTGTAGCAGGGTTTATACTGTAGAGATATCAGCTGTAGCAGGGTTTATACTATAGAGATATCAGGTCAGCTGTAGTAGGGTTTATACTGTAGAGATATCAGCTGTAGCAGGGTCTATACTATAGAGATATCAGCTGTAGCAGGGTTTATACTATAGAGATATCAGCTGTAGCAGGGTTTATACTGTAGAGATATCAGGTCAGCTGTAGCAGGGTTTATACTGTAGAGATATCAGGTCAGCTGTAGCAGGATTTATACTGTAGAGGTATCAGCTGTCGCAGGGTTTATACTATAGAGATATCAGGTCAGCTGTAGCAGGGTTTATACTATAGAGATATCAGCTGTAGCAGGGTTTATACTATAGAGATATCAGGTCAGCTGTAGCAGGGTTTATACTGTAGAGATATCAGGTCAGCTGTAGCAGGGTTTATACTGTAGAGATATCAGCTGTAGCAGGGTTTATACTGTAGAGATATCAGCTGTAGCAGGGTTTATACTATAGAGATATCAGCTGTAGCAGGGTTTATACTATAGAGATATCAGCTGTAGCAGGGTTTATACTATAGAGATATCAGCTGTAGCAGGGTTTATACTGTAGAGATATCAGCTGTAGCAGGGTTTATACTGTAGAGATATCAGGTCAGCTGTAGCAGGGTTTATACTAGCAGGGTTTATAGAGATATCAGCTGTAGCAGGGTTTATACTGTAGAGATATCAGCTGTAGCAGGGTTTATACTATAGAGATATCAGGTCAGCTGTAGCAGGGTTTATACTATAGAGATATCAGCTGTAGCAGGGTTTATACTATAGAGATATCAGCTGTAGCAGGGTTTATACTATAGAGATATCAGCTGTAGCAGGGTTTATACTATAGAGATATCAGCTTAGCAGGGTTTATACTGTAGAGATATCAGCTGTAGCAGGGTTTATACTATAGAGATATCAGCTGTAGCAGGGTTTATACTATAGAGATATCAGGTCAGCTGTAGCAGGGTTTATACTATAGAGATATCAGCTGTAGCAGGGTTTATACTGTAGAGATATCAGCTGTAGC
>NW_024609555.1:125000-152500 GCF_018296145.1 Oncorhynchus tshawytscha
TTGAAGCCTGAAATGTTGCAAAAGGTCGCAAAGTTCAAGGGGGTAACGAATACTTTTCGCAAGGCACTGTATATGAGATGAGTAATGTAGGGTATGGTAACATTATAGCTGGTTTAACAGTATATACATATGAGATGAGTAATGTAGGGTATGGTAACATTATAGCTGGTTTAACAGTATATATACATGAGATGAGTAATGTAGGGTATGGTAACATTATAGCTGGTTTAACATTATATATATATGAGATGAGTAATGTAGGGTATGGTAACATTATAGCTGGTTTAACAGTATATATATATATGAGATGAGTAATGTAGGGTATGGTAACATTATAGCTGGTTTAACAGTATATATATATGAGATGAGTAATGTAGGGTATGGTAACATTATAGCTGGTTTAACAGTATATATATATGAGATAAGTAATGTAGGGTATGGTAACATTATAGCTGGTTTAACAGTATATACATTTAGATGAGTAATGTAGGGTATGGTAACATTATAGCTGGTTTAACAGTATATACATATGAGATGAGTAATGTAGGGTATGGTAACATTATAGCTGGTTTAACAGTATATATATATGAGATGAGTAATGTAGGGTAATGGTAACATTATAGCTGGTTTAACAGTATATATATATATAGATGAGTAATGTAGGGTATGGTAACATTATAGCTGGTTTAACAGTATATATATATGAGATGAGTAATGTAGGGTATGGTAACATTATAGCTGGTTTAACAGTATATATATATGAGATGAGTAATGTAGGGTATGGTAACATTATAGCTGGTTTAACAGTATATATATATGAGATAGTAATGTAGGGTATGGTAACATTATAGCTGGTTTAACAGTATATATATATGAGATGAGTAATGTAGGGTATGGTAACATTATAGCTGGTTTAACAGTATATATATATGAGATGAGTAATGTAGGGTATGGTAACATTATAGCTGGTTTAACAGTATATATATATGAGATGAGTAATGTAGGGTATGGTAACATTATAGCTGGTTTAACAGTATATATATATGAGATGAGTAATGTAGGGTATGGTAACATTATAGCTGGTTTAACAGTATATATATATGAGATGAGTAATGTAGGGTATGGTAACATTATAGCTGGTTTAACAGTATATATATATGAGATGAGTAATGTAGGGTATGGTAACATTATAGCTGGTTTAACAGTATATATATATGAGATGAGTAATGTAGGGTATGGTAACATTATAGCTGGTTTAACAGTATATATATATGAGATGAGTAATGTAGGGTATGGTAACATTATAGCTGGTTTAACAGTATATATATATATATATGAGATGAGTAATGTAGGGTATGGTAACATTATAGCTGGTTTAACATTATATATATATGAGATGAGTAATGTAGGGTATGGTAACATTATAGCTGGTTTAACAGTATATATATATATATGAGATGAGTAATGTAGGGTAACATTATAGCTGGTTTAACAGTATATATATATATGAGATGAGTAATGTAGGGTAACATTATAGCTGGTTTAACAGTATATATATATGAGATGAGTAATGTAGGGTATGGTAACATTATAGCTGGTTTAACAGTATATATATATGAGATGAGTAATGTAGGGTATGGTAACATTATAGCTGGTTTAACAGTATATATATATGAGATGAGTAATGTAGGGTATGGTAACATTATAGCTGGTTTAACAGTATATATATATGAGATGAGTAATGTAGGGTATGGTAACATTATAGCTGGTTTAACAGTATATATATATGAGATGAGTAATGTAGGGTATGGTAACATTATAGCTGGTTTAACAGTATATATATATGAGATGAGTAATGTAGGGTATGGTAACATTATAGCTGGTTTAACAGTATATATATATATATATGAGATGAGTAATGTAGGGTATGGTAACATTATAGCTGGTTTAACATTATATATATATGCGATGAGTAATGTAGGGTATGGTAACATTATAGCTGGTTTAACAGTATATATATATATGAGATGAGTAATGTAGGGTATGGTAACATTATAGCTGGTTTAACAGTATATATATATATATATGAGATGAGTAATGTAGGGTATTGTAACATTATAGCTGGTTTAACAGTATATATATATGAGATGAGTAATGTAGGGTATGGTAACATTATAGCTGGTTTAACAGTATATATATATGAGATGAGTAATGTAGGGTATGGTAACATTATAGCTGGTTTAACAGTATATATATATGAGATGAGTAATGTAGGGTATGGTAACATTATAGCTGGTTTAACAGTATATATATATGATATTAGTAATGTAGGGTATGGTAACATTATAGCTGGTTTAACAGTATATATATATGAGATGAGTAATGTAGGGTATGGTAACATTATAGCTGGTTTAACAGTATATATATATGAGATGAGTAATGTAGGGTATGGTAACATTATAGCTGGTTTAACAGTATATATATATATAGATGAGTAATGTAGGGTATGGTAACATTATAGCTGGTTTAACAGTATATATATATATGAGATGAGTAATGTAGGGTATGGTAACATTATAGCTGGTTTAACAGTATATATATATATGAGATGAGTAATGTAGGGTATGGTAACATTATAGCTGGTTTAACAGTATATATATATGAGATGAGTAATGTAGGGTATGGTAACATTATAGCTGGTTTAACAGTATATATATATGAGATGAGTAATGTAGGGTATGGTAACATTATAGCTGGTTTAACAGTATATATATATGAGATGAGTAATGTAGGGTATGGTAACATTATAGCTGGTTTAACAGTATATATATGATGAGATTAGTAATGTAGGGTATGGTAACATTATAGCTGGTTTAACAGTATATATATATGAGATGAGTAATGTAGGGTATGGTAACATTATAGCTGGTTTAACAGTATATATATATGAGATGAGTAATGTAGGGTATGGTAACATTATAGCTGGTTTAACAGTATATATATATGAGATGAGTAATGTAGGGTATGGTAACATTATAGCTGGTTTAACAGTATATATATATATGATATAGTAATGTAGGGTATGGTAACATTATAGCTGGTTTAACAGTATATATATATGAGATGAGTAATGTAGGGTAACATTATAGCTGGTTTAACAGTATATATATATGAGATGAGTAATGTAGGGTATGGTAACATTATAGCTGGTTTAACAGTATATATATATGAGATGAGTAATGTAGGGTATGGTAACATTATAGCTGGTTTAACAGTATATATATATATGAGATGAGTAATGTAGGGTATGGTAACATTATAGCTGGTTTAACAGTATATATATATATGAGATGAGTAATGTAGGGTATGGTAACATTATAGCTGGTTTAACAGTATATATATATATGAGATGAGTAATGTAGGGTATGGTAACATTATAGCTGGTTTAACAGTATATATATATATATATGAGATGAGTAATGTAGGGTATGGTAACATTATAGCTGGTTTAACATTATATATATATATGAGATGAGTAATGTAGGGTATGGTAACATTATAGCTGGTTTAACAGTATATATATATATGAGATGAGTAATGTAGGGTATGGTAACATTATAGCTGGTTTAACAGTATATATATATGAGATGAGTAATGTAGGGTATGGTAACATTATAGCTGGTTTAACATTATATATATATATGAGATGAGTAATGTAGGGTATGGTAACATTATAGCTGGTTTAACATTATATATATATGAGATGAGTAATGTAGGGTATGGTAACATTATAGCTGGTTTAACAGTATATATATATGAGATATGAGTAATGTAGGGTATGGTAACATTATAGCTGGTTTAACAGTATATATATATATGAGATGAGTAATGTAGGGTATGGTAACATTATAGCTGGTTTAACAGTATATATATATGAGATGAGTAATGTAGGGTATGGTAACATTATAGCTGGTTTAACAGTATATATATATAGATGAGTAATGTAGGGTATGGTAACATTATAGCTGGTTTAACAGTATATATATATATGAGATGAGTAATGTAGGGTATGGTAACATTATAGCTGGTTTAACAGTATATATATATGAGATGAGTAATGTAGGGTATGGTAACATTATAGCTGGTTTAACAGTATATATATATATATGAGATGAGTAATGTAGGGTATGGTAACATTATAGCTGGTTTAACAGTATATATACATATGAGATGAGTAATGTAGGGTATGGTAACATTATAGCTGGTTTAACAGTATATATATATATAGATGAGTAATGTAGGGTATGGTAACATTATAGCTGGTTTAACAGTATATATATATATATAGATGAGTAATGTAGGGTATGGTAACATTATAGCTGGTTTAACAGTATATATATATATATAGATGAGTAATGTAGGGTATGGTAACATTATAGCTGGTTTAACAGTATATATATATGAGATGAGTAATGTAGGGTATGGTAACATTATAGCTGGTTTAACATTATATATATATATGAGATGAGTAATGTAGGGTATGGTAACATTATAGCTGGTTTAACAGTATATATATATATGAGATGAGTAATGTAGGGTATGGTAACATTATAGCTGGTTTAACAGTATATATATATAGATGAGTAATGTAGGGTATGGTAACATTATAGCTGGTTTAACATATATATATATGAGATGAGTAATGTAGGGTATGGTAACATTATAGCTGGTTTAACAGTATATATATATATAGATGAGTAATGTAGGGTATGGTAACATTATAGCTGGTTTAACAGTATATATATATATAGATGAGTAATGTAGGGTATGGTAACATTATAGCTGGTTTAACAGTATATATATATATGAGATGAGTAATGTTTAGGGTAATGTAGGGTATGGTAACATTATAGCTGGTTTAACAGTATATATATATATAGATGAGTAATGTAGGGTATGGTAACATTATAGCTGGTTTAACAGTATATATATATATAGATGAGTAATGTAGGGTATGGTAACATTATAGCTGGTTTAACAGTATATATATATGAGATGAGTAATGTAGGGTATGGTAACATTATAGCTGGTTTAACAGTATATATATATATGAGATGAGTAATGTAGGGTATGGTAACATTATAGCTGGTTTAACAGTATATATATATATGAGATGAGTAATGTAGGGTATGGTAACATTATAGCTGGTTTAACAGTATATATATATATGAGATGAGTAATGTAGGGTATGGTAACATTATAGCTGGTTTAACAGTATATATATATGAGATGAGTAATGTAGGGTATGGTAACATTATAGCTGGTTTAACAGTATATATATATATGAGATGAGTAATGTAGGGTATGGTAACATTATAGCTGGTTTAACAGTATATATATATATAGATGAGTAATGTAGGGTATGGTAACATTATAGCTGGTTTAACAGTATATATATATGAGATGAGTAATGTAGGGTATGGTAACATTATAGCTGGTTTAACAGTATATATATATATGAGATGAGTAATGTAGGGTATGGTAACATTATAGCTGGTTTAACAGTATATATATATATAGATGAGTAATGTAGGGTATGGTAACATTATAGCTGGTTTAACAGTATATATATATGAGATGAGTAATGTAGGGTATGGTAACATTATAGCTGGTTTAACAGTATATATATATGAGATGAGTAATGTAGGGTATGGTAACATTATAGCTGGTTTAACAGTATATATATATATGAGATGAGTAATGTAGGGTATGGTAACATTATAGCTGGTTTAACAGTATATATATATATGAGATGAGTAATGTAGGGTATGGTAACATTATAGCTGGTTTAACAGTATATATATATGAGATGAGTAATGTAGGGTATGGTAACATTATAGCTGGTTTAACAGTATATATATATATGAGATGAGTAATGTAGGGTATGGTAACATTATAGCTGGTTTAACAGTATATATATATATGAGATGAGTAATGTAGGGTATGGTAACATTATAGCTGGTTTAACAGTATATATATATGAGATGAGTAATGTAGGGTATGGTAACATTATAGCTGGTTTAACAGTGTATATATATATGATATTAGTAATGTAGGGTATGGTAACATTATAGCTGGTTTAACAGTATATATATATATGAGATGAGTAATGTAGGGTATGGTAACATTATAGCTGGTTTAACAGTATATATATATATGAGATGAGTAATGTAGGGTATGGTAACATTATAGCTGGTTTAACAGTATATATATATGAGATGAGTAATGTAGGGTATGGTAACATTATAGCTGGTTTAACAGTATATATATATATGAGATGAGTAATGTAATGTAGGGTATTGTAACATTATAGCTGGTTTAACAGTATATATATATGAGATGAGTAATGTAGGGTATGGTAACATTATAGCTGGTTTAACAGTGTATATATATATGATATTAGTAATGTAGGGTATGGTAACATTATAGCTGGTTTAACAGTATATATATATATGAGATGAGTAATGTAGGGTATGGTAACATTATAGCTGGTTTAACAGTATATATATATGAGATGAGTAATGTAGGGTATGGTAACATTATAGCTGGTTTAACAGTATATATATATTAGATGAGTAATGTAGGGTATGGTAACATTATAGCTGGTTTAACAGTATATATATATATAGATGAGTAATGTAGGGTATGGTAACATTATAGCTGGTTTAACAGTATATATATATATGAGATGAGTAATGTAGGGTATGGTAACATTATAGCTGGTTTAACAGTATATATATATATAGATGAGTAATGTAGGGTATGGTAACATTATAGCTGGTTTAACAGTATATATATATGAGATGAGTAATGTAGGGTATGGTAACATTATAGCTGGTTTAACAGTATATATATATATGAGATGAGTAATGTAGGGTATGGTAACATTATAGCTGGTTTAACAGTATATATATATGAGATGAGTAATGTAGGGTATGGTAACATTATAGCTGGTTTAACAGTATATATATATATGAGATGAGTAATGTAGGGTATGGTAACATTATAGCTGGTTTAACAGTATATATATATGAGATGAGTAATGTAGGGTATGGTAACATTATAGCTGGTTTAACAGTATATATATATGAGATGAGTAATGTAGGGTATGGTAACATTATAGCTGGTTTAACAGTATATATATATGAGATGAGTAATGTAGGGTATGGTAACATTATAGCTGGTTTAACAGTGTATATATATATGAGATGAGTAATGTAGGGTATGGTAACATTATAGCTGGTTTAACAGTATATATATATGAGATGAGTAATGTAGGGTATGGTAACATTATAGCTGGTTTAACAGTATATATATATGAGATGAGTAATGTAGGGTATGGTAACATTATAGCTGGTTTAACATTATATATATATGAGATGAGTAATGTAGGGTATGGTAACATTATAGCTGGTTTAACAGTATATATATATGAGATGAGTAATGTAGGGTATGGTAACATTATAGCTGGTTTAACAGTATATATATATGAGATGAGTAATGTAGGGTATGGTAACATTATAGCTGGTTTAACAGTATATATATATGAGATGAGTAATGTAGGGTATTGTCACGTTCGTCGTAAGAAAGAGCGGACCAAGGCGCAGCGTGAGTCGAGTTCCACATATTTATTACAGTGAAACTTCAAAACAACAAAGAATTACGTAGAGCACATAGGCACTAAACAAAACAATATCCCACAAAGCAGGTGGGAAAAAGGGACACACTAAGTATGATCCCCAATTAGAGGCAACGATATTCAGCTGCCTCCAATTGGGAATCATACTCACACACCAACATAGAACTATAATAACTAGAAAACCCCCCTAGTCACGCTCTGACCTTTTACACCATAGAGAACCCCGAGGGCTCTCTATGGTCAGGGCGTGACAGTACCCCCCCCCCGGGGAGGCGCACTGGAGGCCTGGTGCATGGAGCCGGCACAGGTTTCACCGGACTGATGACACGCTCTTCAGGGCGAGTGTGGGGACGTACAGGACTGGGGAGGCGCACTGGAGGACTGGTGATGTAGAGGCAGAGGAACTTAAAACGTTCCACCTTCTCCACTGCCTTCGATGTGGATAGGGGGGTGCTCCCTCTGTCCCTGATGTGGATAGGGGTGCTCCCTCTGCTGTCCCTTTGATGTGGATAGGGGGTGCTCCCTCTGCTGTCCCTTTGATGTGGATAGGGGGTGCTCCCTCTGCTGTCCCTTTGATGTGGATAGGGGGTGGGGGTGCTCCTCTGCTGTCCCTTCGATGTGGATAGGGGGTGCTCCTCTGCTGTCCCTGTCCCTGTTGATGTGGATAGGGGGGGGTGCTCCCTCTGCTGTCCCTTGATGTGGATAGGGGGTGCTCCCTCTGCTGTCCCTTTGATGTGGATAGGGGGTGCTCCCTCTGCTGTCCCTTTGATGTGGATAGGGGGTGCTCCCTCTGCTGTCCCTTTGATGTGGATAGGGGGTGGGGTGCTCCCTCTGCTGTCCCTTCGATGTGGATAGGGGTGCTCCCTCTGCTGATTCCTGAAGTCCACGATCATCTCCTTTGTTTTGTTGACGTTGAGTGTGAGGTTATTTTCCTGACACCACACTCCGAGGGCACTTACCTCCTCCGTGTAGGCCGTCTCGTTGTTGTTGGTAATCAGGCCTACCACTGTAGTGTCGTCCGCAAACTTGATGATGGAGTTGGAAGCGTGCATGGCCACGCAGTCGTGGGTGAACAGGGAGTACAGGAGAGGGCTGAGAAAACACCCTTGTGGGGCCCCAGTGTTGAGGATCAGCAGGGTGAAGACGTTGTTTCCTACCTTCACCACCTGGGGGCGGCCCGTCAGAAAGTCCAGGACCAGGACGGGGCGATAGTCGTTTAGCTCAGTTACCTTAGCTTTCTTGGGAACAGGGACAATGGCAGCCCTCTTGAAGCATGTGGGAACAGCAGACTGGTATAGGGATCGATTGAATATGTCCGTAAACACACCAGTCAGCTGGCATGCGCATGCTCTGAGGACACGTCTAGGGATGCCGTCTGGGCCGGCAGCCTTGCGAGGGTTAACACGTTTAAATGTTTTACTCACGTCGGCTACGTTGGCTGCGGTGAAGGAGAGCCCGCGGGTTTTGGTAGCGGGCCATGTCAGTGGCACTGTATTGTCCTCAAAGCAAGCAAAGAAGTTGTTTAGTTTGTCTGGGAGCAAAGACATCCTGGTCCACGACGGGGCTGGTTGACTGTAGACCCTGTGTCGGAGCCATTGAATTGCGACTCTACTTTGTCTCTATAATTACGCTTAGCTTGCTTGATTGCCTTACGGAGGAAATAGCAACACTGTTTGTATTCGGTCATGTTTCCGGTTGCCTTGCCATGATTAAAAGCTCACGCGTATTCATCAATGTTGTTGTCCCGGGAACATATCCCAGTCCACGTGATAGAAGCAATCTTGAAGCGTGAAATCCGATTGGTCGGACCAGCGTTGAACAGACCCGAGCACGGGCATTTCCTGTTTTAGTGTCTGTCTATAGGCTGGGAGCAACAAAATGGAGTCGTGGTCAGATTTGCAGAAAGGGGGGCGGGGCTTTGTATGCGTCGCTGAAGTTAGAGTAACAATGATCCAGAATGCTGCCAGCCCGGGTCACACATTTTCGATATGCTGATAAAATTTAGGGAGCCTTGTTATCAGATTAGCCTTGTTAAAATCCCCAGCTACAATAACTGCAGCCTCAGGATATGTGGTTTCCAGTTAGAGTCCAATGAAGTTCTTTCAGGGGCCGTTGAGGTGTCTGCTTAGTGTGTGTGTGTGTGTGTGTGTGTGTGTGTGTGTGTGTGTGTGTGTGTGTGTGTGTTGTGTGTGTGTGTGTGTGTGTGTGTTAGTGTGTGTGCGTTAGTGTGTGTGTGTGTGTGTGTGTGAGCGTGTGTGTGTGTGTGTTAGTGTGTGTGTGTGTGTGTGTGTGTGTGTGTGTGTGTGTGTGTGTGTCTGTTAGTGTGTGTGTGTGTGTGTGTGTGTGTGCGTGTGTGTGTGTGTGTGTGTGTGTTTGTGTTACCTGTGTATTCCAAACACAGTGTGAAAGCGCAGCAGATAGGTGTGTTGATGGGTCTGTGTCAGAGTCTCCACTACCAGCTTCAGCTGTGTGTGTGTGCGTTAGTGTGTGTGTGCGTTAGTGTGTGTGTGTGTGTGTGTGTGCGTTAGTGTGTGTGTGTGTGTGCGTGTGCGTGTGCGCGTGTGTGTGTGTTGTGTGTGTGTGTGTGTGTGTGTGTGTGTGTGTGTGTGTGTGTGTGTGTGCGTTAGTGTGTGTGTGTGCGTTAGTGTGTGTGTGTGTGTGCGTTAGTGTGTGTGCGTTAGTGTGTGTGTGTGTGTGTGTGTGTGCGCGTGTGTGTGTGTTAGTGTGTGTGTGTGTGTGTGTGTGTGTGTGTGTGTGTGTGTGTGTTACCTGTACTCCCAGTATTCCAAACACAGTGAAGAAAGCGCAGCAGATGAGGACGATGTTCCCGATGGGTCTCAGAGACGTGATCAGAGTCTCCACTACCAGCTTCAGCCCTGGGGCTCGACTGATCACCCTGCAACACACACCTTACACATTATACACACACAGACACACACACACCTTACACATTATACACACACAGACACACACACACCTTACACATTATACACATTACACACACACAGACACATTATACACACACAGACACACACACACCTTACACATTATACACACACAGACACACACACACCTTACACATTATACACACACAGACACACACACACCTTACACATTATACACACACAGACACACACACACCTTACACATTATACACACACACACACACACACACCTTACACATTATACACACACAGACACACACACACCTTACACATTATACACACACAGACACACACACACCTTACACATTATACACGCACAGACACACACACACCTTACACATTATACACACACAGACACACACACACCTTACACATTATACACACACAGACACACACACACCTTACACATTATACACGCACAGACACACACACACCTTACACATTATACACACAGACACACACACACCTTACACATTATACACACACAGACACACACACACCTTACACATTATACACGCACAGACACACACACACCTTACACATTATACACGCAGACACACACACACACACACACCTTACACATTATACACACACAGACACCTTACACATTATACACGCACAGACACACACACACACACACCTTACACATTATACACACACAGACACACACACACCATACACATTATACACACACACATAAACACACACAGACACACATACACACACACACCTTACACACATACACACACATACACACACACACACACACACACACACACACACACACACACACACCTTACACATTATACACACACAGACACTCACACACACACCTTACACATTATACACACACAGACACACACACACACACACACACACACCTTACACATTATACACACACATAAACACACACACACACACACACACACCTTACACATTATACACGCACAGACACACACACACACACACCTTACACATTATACACACACAGACACACACACACACACCTTACACATTATACACACACAGACACACACACACACACCTTACACATTATACACACACACAGACACACACACACACCGTACACATTATACACACACATACACACACACAGACACACATACACACACACCTTACACACATACACACACACATACACACACACATACACACACACACACACACACACCTTACACATTATACACACACTTACACACACACACACACACACACACACACACATTATACACACACATGCACACACACACACCGTACACATTATACACACACATACACACACACACAGACACACATATACACACACACACACCGTACACATTATACACACACAGACACACACACACACCTTACACATTATACACACACAGACACACCCCCCTACCTGAGAGGTCGTATTGTGGTCATAGTGTGGTTGTAGTGTGGTTGTAGTGTGGTCGTAGTGTGGTTGTAGTGTGGTCGTAGTGTGGTCGTAGTGTGGTCGTAGTGTGGTCCTACCTGAGAGGTCGTAGTGTGGTCGTAGTGTGGTCGTAGTGTGGTTGTAGTGTGGTCCTACCTGAGAGGTCGTAGTGTGGTCGTAGTGTGGTTGTAGTGTGGTCCTACCTGAGAGGTCGTAGTGTGGTTGTAGTGTGGTTGGAGTGTGGTCCTACCTGAGAGGTCGTAGTGTGGTTGTAGTGTGGTCCTACCTGAGAGGTCGTAGTGTGGTCGTAGTGTGGTCCTACCTGAGAGGTTGTAGTGTGGTCCTACCTGAGAGGTCGTAGTGTGGTCCTACCTGAGATGTCGTAGTGTGGTCCTACCTGAGAGGTCGTAGTGTGGTCGTAGTGTGGTCGTAGTGTGGTCCTACCTGAGAGGTCGCAGTGTGGTGAGGTCGTAGTGTGGTCCTACCTGAGAGGTCGTAGTGTGGTCGTAGTGTGGTCCTACCTGAGAGGTCGTAGTGTGGTCCTACCTGAGAGGTCGTAGTGTGGTCCTACCTGAGAGGTCGTAGTGTGGTCGTAGTGTGGTCGTAGTGTGGTCCTACCTGAGAGGTCGTAGTGTGCGAGCAGTCGTAGTACTCTGAGGATTCCCAGGATGCGGTTCCCTCCAGTCAAGGCCAGAGAAACCAGGATGTCCACCAGAGAGACAAACACCAGGATCCCATCCAGAACATTCCAGCTGCTCTTCAGGTAGCTCTGTTTACCCCAGCAGAACCCCCTACAATCTATAGACACAACATTAAGAAGACAATAACTCCAGGACGGACAACAGACTGAAACAGTCCAGACTGAAACAGACAGCAGACTGAAACAGTCAGCAGACTGAAACAGACAGCAGACTAAAACAGGCAGCATGAAAACTGCAACCGACAACAGTCAGAAACAGACAGCAGACTGAGACAAACAACAGACTGAAACAGAGATCAGATAGAAACAGAGATCAGACTGAAACAGAGATCAGACTGAAACAGAGATCAGACTGAAACAGACAGCACACTGAAACAGAGATCAGACTGAAAAAGAGATCAGACTGAAACAGAGATCAGACTGAAACAGACAACAGACTGAAACAGAGATCAAAATGAAACAGAGATCAGACTGAAACAGAGATCAGACTGAAACAGACAGCAGACTGAAACAGACAGTAACCTGAAACAGAGATCAGACTGAAACAGACAGCAGACTGAAACAGACAGCACTCTGAAACAGACAGCAGACTGACACAGACAGCAGACTGAAACAGACAGCAGACTGAAACAGACAGCAGACTGAAACAGACAGCACTCTGAAACAGACAGCAGACTGAAACAGACAGCACTCTGAAAAAGAGATCAGACTGAAACAGACAACAGACTGAAACAGAGATCAGACTGAAACAGACAGCACTCTGAAACAGATATCAGACTGAAACAGACAGCACTCTGAAACAGAGATCAGACTGAAACAGACAACAGACAGAAACAGACAGCAGACTGAAACAGACAGCAGACTGAAACAGACAGCAGACTGAAACAGACAGCAGACTGAAACAGACAGCACTCTGAAAAAGAGATCAGACTGAAACAGACAGCACTCTGAAACAGAGATCAGACTGAAACAGACAACAGACTGAAACAGAGATCAGCAGACTGAAACAGACAACAGACTGAAACAGACAGCAGACTGAAACAGACAGCAGACTGAAACAGACAGCATACTGAAACAAAGAGCATGAGTCAAACAGACAGCAGACTGAAACAGACAACAGACTGAAACAGAGAGCAGACTGAAACAGGCAGCACTCTGAAACAGAGATCAGACTGAAACAGACAGCAGACTGAAACAGACAGCACTCTGAAACAGAGATCAGACTGAAACAGACAACAGACTGAAACAGACAGCACTCTGAAACAGAGATCAGACTGAAACAGACAGCACTCTCCAACAGAGATCAGACTGAAACAGACAACAGACTGAAACAGAGAGCACTCTGAAACAGAGATCAGACTGAAACAGACAGCACTCTGAAACAGAGATCAGACTGAAACAGACAGCAGACTGAAACCAACAACAGACTGAAACAGACAGCACTCTGAAACAGAGATCAGACTGAAATAGACAGCAGACTGAAACAGACAGCACTCTGAAACAGAGATCAGACTGAAACAGACAGCAGACTGAAACAGACATCAGACTGAAACAGACAGCACTTTGAAAAAGAGATCAGACTGAAACAGACAACAGACTGAAAAGAGATCAGACTGAAACAGACAGCACTCTGAAACAGATATCAGACTGAAACAGACAGCACTCTGAAACAGAGATCAGACTGAAACAGACAGCAGACTGAAAACAACAACAGACTGAAACAGACAACAGACAGAAACAGACAGCACTCTGAAAAAGAGATCAGACTGAAACAGACAGCAGACTGAAAACAACAACAGACTGAAACAGACAACAGACAGAAACAGACAGCACTCTGAAACAGAGATCAGACTGAAACAGACAACAGACTGAAACAGAGATCAGAATGAAACAGAGATCAGACTGAAACAGACAACAGACTGAAACAGACAGCAGACTGAAACAGACAGCAGACTGAAACAGACAGCACTCTGAAACAGAGAGCAGACTGAAACAGACAGCAGACTGAAACAGACAGCAGACTGAAACAGACAGCACTCTGAAACAGACATCAGACTGAAACAGACAGCACTCTGAAACAGAGATCAGACTGAAACAGACAGCACTCTGAAAAAGAGATCAGACTGAAACAGACAACAGACTGAAACAGAGATCAGACTGAAACAGACAGCACTCTGAAACAGATATCAGACTGAAACAGACAGCACTCTGAAACAGAGATCAGACTGAAACAGACAACAGACTGAAACAGACAGCAGACTGAAACAGACAGCAGACTGAAACAGACAGCAGACTGAAACAGACAGCAGACTGAAACAGACAGCACTCTGAAACAGACAGCAGACTGAAACAGACAGCACTCTGAAACAGACAGCAGACTGAAACAGACAGCACTCTGAAACAGAGATCAGACTGAAACAGACAGCACTCTGAAACAGAGATCAGACTGAAACAGACAGCAGACTGAAACAGATATCAGACTGAAACAGACAGCACTCTGAAACAAAGATCAGACTGAAACAGACAGCACTCTGAAACAGAGATCAGACTGAAACAGACAACAGACTGAAACAGAGATCAGAATGAAACAGAGATCAGACTGAAACAGACAACAGACTGAAACAGACAGCAGACTGAAACAGACAGCATACTGAAACAAAGAGCATGAGTCAAACAGACAGCAGACTGAAACAGACAACAGACTGAAACAGAGAGCAGAGAAACAGGCAGCACTCTGAAACAGAATCAGACTGAAACAGACAGCAGACTGAAACAGACAGCACTCTGAAACAGAGATCAGACTGAAACAGACAACAGACTGAAACAGACAGCACTCTGAAACAGAGATCAGACTGAAACAGACAGCACTCTGAAACAGAGATCAGACTGAAACAGACACTGAAACAGAGCACTCTGAAACAGAGATCAGACTGAAACAGACAGCACTCTGAAACAGAGATCAGACTGAAAAGACAGCAGACTGAAACCAACAACAGACTGAAACAGACAGCACTCTGAAACAGAGATCAGACTGAAATAGACAGCAGACTGAAACAGACAGCACTCTGAAACAGAGATCAGACTGAAACAGACACAGACTGAAACAGACAGCAGACTGAAACAGACAGCACTCTGAAAAAGAGATCAGACTGAAACAGACAACAGACTCAGACTGAAAAACAGCAGAAACAGATATCAGACTGAAACAGACAGCACTCTGAAACAGAGATCAGACTGAAACAGACAGCAGACTGAAAACAACAACAGACTGAAACAGACAACAACAGAAACAGACAGCACTCTGAAAAAGAGATCAGACTGAAACAGACAACAGACTGAAACAGAGATCTGAAACAGAATCAGACTGAAACAGACAACAGACTGAAACAGACAGCAGACTGAAACAGACAGCAGACTGAAACAGACAGCACTCTGAAACAGAGATCAGACTGAAACAGACAGCAGACTGAAACAGACAGCAGACTGAAACAGACAGCACTCTGAAACAGAGATCAGACTGAAACAGACAGCAGACTGAAACAGACAGCAGACAACAGACAGCACTCTGAAAAAGAGATCAGACTGAAACAGACAACAGACTGAAAAGAGATCAGACTGAAACAGACAGCACTGAAACAGATATCAGACTGAAACAGACAGCACTCTGAAACAGAGATCAGACTGAAACAGACAGCAGACTGAAAACAACAACAGACTGAAACAGACAACAGACAGAAACAGACAGCAGACTGAAACAGACAGCAGACTGAAACAGACAGCACTCTGAAACAGATCAGACTGAAACAGACAGCAGACTGAAACAGACAGCAGAATGAAACAGACAGCACAGATCAGACTGAAACAGACAGCAACTGAAACAGACAGACAGACAGACTGAAACAGACAGCAGACTGAAACAGACAGCAGACTGAAACAGACAGCAGACTGAAACAGACAGCAGACTGAAACAGACAGCAGACTGAAACAGACAGCAGACTGAAACAGAGACAGACACAGACTGAAACAGAGATCAGACTGAAACAGACAGCAGACTGAAACCAACAACAGACTGAAACACACAACAGACAGAAACAGACAGCAGACAGAAACAGACAGCAGACTGAAACAGACAGCACTCTGAAACAGAGATCAGACTGAAACAGACAGCAGACTGAAACAGACAGCACTCTGAAACAAATCAGACTGAAACAGACAGCACTCTGAAACAGACAGACAACAGACTGAAACAGACAGCAGACTGAAACAGACAGCAGACTGAAACAGACAGCATACTGAAACAAAGAGCATGAGTCAAACAGACAGCAGACTGAAACAGACAACAGACTGAAACAGACAGCACTCTGAAACAGAGATCAGACTGAAACAGACAGCAGACTGAAACCTGAAACAGACTGAAACAGAGATCAGACTGAAACAGACAGCAGACAGAAACAGACAGCAGACTGAAACAGACAGCAGACTGAAACAGACAGCACTCTGAAACAGAGATCAGACTGAAACAGACACTGAAACAGACAGCACTCTGAAAAAGATATCAGACTGAAACAACAGACAACAGACAACAGACAGACTGAAACAGACAGCACTCTGAAACAGACATCAGACTGAAACAGACAGCACTCTGAAACACAATCAGACTGAAACAGACAGACTGAAACAGACAGAGATCAGACTGAAACAGAGATCAGACTGAAACAGACAACAGACTGAAACAGAGATCAGAATGAAACAGAGATCAGACTGAAACAGACATCAGACTGAAACTGAGCAAAGAGCATGAGATCAGACTGAAACAGACAGCAGACTGAAACAGAAACAGACAACAGACTGAAACAGACAACTGAAACAAACAGACAACATGAAAACTGAAACCAACAACAGACTGAAACAGACAAAAGACAACTGACTGAGTCAGCAGACTGAAACAGGCAACATGAGACTGAAACAGACCACAAACTGAAACAGAGATCAGACTGAAACAGACAATAGACTGAAACAGAGAGCAGACTGAAACAGACAGCAGACTGAGACAGACAGCATACTGAGACAGACAGCAGACTGAGACAGGCAACAGACTGAAACAGACAACAGACTGAGACAGACAGCAGACTGAGACAGACAGCAGACTGAGACAGACAACAGGCTGAAACAGACAACAGACTGAAACAGAGTATTACCTTGACAGTCATCTCAGCCAGGAAGATGACAGTGAACACGTAGTTGGAGACACTCAGAAACACTCTCTCCTGGAGGGAGGGAGAGTAGGAGAGACAGTATATTAGAACAGAGAGTTTCTTGTTGGAGACACTCAGAAACACTCTGCTGGAGGGAGGGAGAGTAGGAGAGACAGTATATTAGAGCAGAGAGTATCTAGTTGGAGACACTCAGAAACACTCTCTCCTGGAGGGAGAGTAGGAGAGACATCGCAAGACATCTGGGAACGATTAGCCGGGGTTCGGGGTTTGAGAAGTCAACGAGAGAAGTGAAAAAAAATCTTTCATTAGTAGTTAATTTTCTCCTAATCTAAAAGGAACAACCTTGGATTGGAGCTTAAATAGTCTTAAATAGTTGAACATGTTATTTCTCCAACCTCTTGAAGGTGACAAACTGACATGTTTTCATTTTCGTAAAAAAACACAAAAAACCCGACTTTATATCAAAGTAGCGGTTTTGATTTGACGGCCTACACACACGTAGTTCCGACGCCAGACGACCGATAGACCAGACGGTGCGTTTCTACGTACGAGCTTAGATGTTCCAACGCCAGACGACCGTTAGGCCAGACGATGCATTTCTACGTACGAGCTTAGATGTTCAGACGACCGTTAGACCAGACGATGCGTTTCTACGTACGAGCTTAGATGTTCCAACGCCAGACGACCGTTAGACCAGACGATAAGTTTCTATGTACGAGCTTAATTGTTCCAACGACCGTTAGACCAGACGATGCGTTTTTACATACGAGCTTAGATGTTCCAACGACCGTTAGACCAGACGATGCATTTCTACGTACGAGCTTAGATGATGTTCCAACGCCAGACGACCGTTAGGCCAGACGATGCATTTCTACGTACGAGCTTAGTTGTTCAGACGACCGTTAGACCAGACGATGCGTTTCTACATACGAGCTTAGTTGTTCAGACGACCGTTAGACCAGACGATGCGTTTCTACATACGAGCTTAGATGTTCCAACGCCAGACGACCGTTAGACCAGACGATGCGTTTCTACATACGAGCTTAGTTGTTCAGACGACCGTTAGACCAGACGATGCGTTTTTACATACGAGCTTAGATGTTCCAACGCCAGACGACCGTTAGACCAGACGATGCGTTTCTACATACGAGCTTAGATGTTCCAACGCCAGACGACCGTTAGACCAGACGATGCGTTTCTACATACGAGCTTAGTTGTTCAGACGACCGCTAGACCAGACGATGCGTTTTTACATACGAGCTTAGTTGTTCAGACGACCGTTAGACCAGATGATGCGTTTCTACGTACGAGCTTAGATGTTCTGACGACCGTTAGACCAGACGATGCGTTTCTACATACGAGCTTAGATGTTTCCGACGCCAGACGACCGTTAGACCAGACGATGCGTTTTTACATACGAGCTTAGTTGTTCAGACGACCGTTAGACCAGACGATGCGTTTCTACATACGAGCTTAGTTGTTCAGACGACCGTTAGACCAGACGATGCGTTTCTACATACGAGCTTAGTTGTTCAGACGACCGTTAGACCAGACGATGCGTTTCTACATACGAGCTTAGTTGTTCAGACGACCGTTAGACCAGACGATGCGTTTCTACGTACGAGCTTAGCTAGCTGACGTCGCCACGACGGCATCGTCTACAAGTGTGATCGGGGGCTGGGAACAAGTTTCAGGCCATCTGTAAAAAAAAGGGGCCCTGTGATATTGTTTCCTTCATGTCAAACACTGACAACCTAACAGACTTGTCATGCTGTCATCCGGTATGAAAAAGATGCCAAGGCAGAGATAGCCCTAATTAATTGGTGAATTGTTGGAATTATGAAAATAGAATGATTATTCAAATTATAATATAGTGGGCGGCACCTTGAATACATTATTGCTTGACATGACAACGAATGACTAAGCCAAGGGAGGAATTATTGACAGGGTAGGAACGAAAGTGGTGGTCAATGTTTCCAAGGGGACACTAATTAGATGTAAACATTCCATGTTTTCTTACCTCATGTAACTAGCCAGCTAGCTAACATATCCATGTTTCACCTATTTCGCTCTGATTTATGATACTGTGGCATAAACAATATGCTTAGCTACAGTGGTTCCTCCTTTAAAAGTTTGCGAGTTTACACCGGGGGACTTAGAGGCACCCAGCATCACAGCTCCAGACCACCACCAGGGGGAGTTAAAGGTACCCAGCATCACAGCTCCAGACCACCACAAGGGGGAGTTAGAGGTACGCAGCATCACGGCTCCAGACCACCACCAGGGGGAGTTAGAGGTACCCAGCATTACGGCTCCAGACCACCACCAGGAGGAGTTAGATCACTCATTATGCATTTGGGTCCCAAGGTTTTTATATAACCAATCATATTGAGTGGTTCCAGTGAGAATGTGCTAGAATCCTGACTAGAACCAAAAAATTTGATCATATTACTCCAGTGCTAGCCTCTCTACACTGGCTTCCTGTCAAAGCAAGGGCTGATTTCAAGGTTTTACTGCTAACCTACAAAGCATTACATGGGCTTGCTCCTACCTATCTCTCTGATTTGGTCCTGCCGTACATACCTACACGTACGCTACGGTCACAAGACGCAGGCCTCCTAATTGTCCCTAGAATTTCTAAGCAAACAGCTGGAGGCAGGGCTTTCTCCTATAGAGCTCCATTTTTATGGAACGGTCTGCCTACCCATGTCAGAGACACAAACTCGGTCTCAACCTTTAAGTCTCTACTGAAGACTCATCTCTTCAGTGGGTCATATGATTGAGTGTAGTCTGGCCCAGGAGTGGGAGGGTGAACGGAAAGGCTCTGGAGCAACGAACCGCCCTTGCTGTCTCTGCCTGGCCGGTTCCCCTCTTTCCACTGGGATTCTCTGCCTCTAACCCTATTACAGGGGCTGAGTCACTGGCTTACTGGGGCTCTCTCATGCCGTCCCTGGAGGGGGTGCGTCACCTGAGTGGGTTGATTCACTGATGTGGTCATCCTGTCTGGGTTGCCCCCCTTGGGTTGTGCCGTGGCGGAGGTCTTTGTGGGCTATACTCAGCCTTGTCTCAGGATGGTAAGTTGGTGGTTGAATATATCCCTCTAGTGGTGTGGGGGCTGTGCTTTGGCAAAGTGGGTGGGGTTATATCCTTCCTGTTTGGCCCTGTCTGGGGTGTCCTCGGATGGGGCCACAGTGTCTCCTGACCCCTCCTGTCTCAGCCTCCAGTATTTATGCTGCAGTAGTTTGTGTCGGGGGGCTAGGGTCAGTTTGTTATATCTGGAGTACTTCTCCTGTCCTATTCAGTGTCCTGTGTGAATCTAAGTGTGCGTTCTCTAATTCTCTCCTTCTCTCTTTCTCTCTCTCGGAGGACCTGAGACCTAGGACCATGCCCCAGGACTACCTGACATGATGACTCCTTGCTGTCCCCAGTCCACCTGGCCGTGCTGCTGCTCCAGTTTCAACTGTTCTGCCTTATTATTATTCGACCATGCATTTATGAACATTTGAACATCTTGGCCATGTTCTGTTATAATCTCCACCCGGCACAGCCAGAAGAGGACTGGCCATCCCACATATGCTCTCTCTAATTCTCTCTTTCTTTCTCTCTCTCGGAGGACCTGAGCCCTAGGACCATGCCCCAGGAATACCTGACATGATGACTCCTTGCTGTCCCCAGTCCACCTGACTGTGCTGCTGCTCCAGTTTCAACTGTTCTGCCTTATTATTATTCGACCATGCTGGTCATTTATGAACATTTGAACATCTTGACCATGTTCTGTTATAATCTCCACCCGGCACAGCCAGAAGAGGACTGGCCACCCCACATAGCCTGGTTCCTCTCTAGGTTTCTTCCTAGGTTTTGGCCTTTCTAGGGAGTTTTTCCTAGCCACCGTGCTTCTACACCTGCATTGCTTGCTGTTTGGGGTTTTAGGCTGGGTTTCTGTACAGCACTTTGAGATATCAGCTGATGTACGAAGGGCTATATAAATCAATTTGATTTGATTTGATTTGATGAATTTGATGCGAGCCACCCATCCCTGGTGACTTTCTTCAGCAAAGACAGCTGACAAAACATTACAGTGGAAACAAATGTAAGTAATTACAACGTCATAACGAGTCAAGCAAAACATTTACAATGGAGAGGAATGTGTTAGTTAATGTAGAGACAAACGATTGGGCATCATTTTTTGTCATAAAGTTAATTTACGAAAATCGTGATTTAGCAAGTTAACTGACTAGCTAACTTTAGCCAGCCACCTAGCTGGTGTTATGAAATGAGTACAGTATGACATTGTTTAATGTTTTAGGGCCTCCTGAGAAAACCAGTAAACCAGGCTGTCGTCTTGGGAAACAGTGGATGTAAAAAATCTAGCTAGCCGAAAGCATTTACTAAAATGTTAGGTTCTGAACTAATATTCATACCAATCTATGAACCTCAGCTATCATAGTTGTTGTATCGACGTCAAGTCTGAAATGGCATTAATAATGAAGCCTAACCAACCACATTGAAATAGGGTTCTAGAAGGTAAAGTATAAATAGGGTTCTAGAAGGTAAAGTAAAAAACAGGGTTCTAGAAGGTAAAGTATAAATAGGGTTCTAGAAGGTAAAGTATAAATAGGGTTCTAGAAGGTAAAGTAAAAATAGGGTTCTAGTAGGTAAAGTATAAATAGGGTTCTAGAAGGTAAAGTATAAATAGGGTTCTAGAAGGTAAAGTATAAATAGGGTTCTAGAAGGTAAAGTAAAAAACAGGGTTCTAGAAGGTAAAGTATAAATAGGGTTCTAGAAGGTAAAGTATAAATAGGGTTCTAGAAGGTAAAGTAAAAATAGGGTTCTAGTAGGTAAAGTAAAAAAACAAAAGTGGTCGATGCATCAATACTGGTATATAGTAAAATAGGGTATAACACCAGCCCTAGTGTCTTACGGTGCTGTGAGGCAGAATGCCGGGTCTCTCCAGAGCGATGGTGATGCAGTTGAGGAAGATGAAGAGGAGGACCACGTGATCAAACATCTTATGAGAGATCATCCCCTTAGCCCACACACGGAACCTAGAGGAGGGAGCGGAGAGAGGAGGGGGAGGGAGGAGGAGGGAGGGGATGGGGGGGGTGAGGTGAGGGAGGGAGGGAGGGAGAAAGAGGGGGAGGTGGAGGTGGATGAGATGAGGGAGTGGAGTGGGGGAGGGAGGGGAGGAGAGGGGGAAGGGGGTGAGGAGGGGGAGAGAGGGGATGGTGTGAGGGAGGGAGGGGAGGGGTGGGGGAGGGAGGGGGTGAGGGAGGGAGGGAGGGAATGAGGGAGGGAATGAGGGAAGGATGGAGGGAGGGAGGGAGGAAGGAAGGAAGGAAGGAAGAAGGAAGGAAGGAAGGAAGGAAGGAAGGAAGGAAGGAAGGAAGGAAGGAAGGAAGGAAGGAAGGAAGGAAGGGGGGAAATCAGCACAAAGGAGGAAGATACAGTATTTATGAGAAGGTGAGAGAACAAGTATGTGTGTGTGTGTGTGTGTGTGTGTGTGTGTGTGTGTGTGTGTGTGTGTGTGTGTGTGTGTGTCTGTGTGTGTGTGTGTGTGTGTGTGTGTGTGTGTGTGTGTGTGTGTGTGTGTGTGTGTGTGTGTGTGTGTGTGTGTGTGTGTGTGTGTGTGTGTGTGTGTGTGTGTGTGTGTGTGTGTGTGTGTGTGTGTGTGTGTGTGTGTGTGTGTGTGTGTGTGTGTGTGTGTGTGTCTGTGTGTGTGTGTGTGTGTGTGTGTGTGTGTGTGTGTGTGTGTGTGTGTGTGTCTGTGTGTGTGTGTGTGTGTCTGTGTGTGTGTGTGTGTGTGTCTGTGTGTGTGTGTGTGTGTGTGTGTGTCTGTGTGGTGTGTGTGTGTGTGTGTGTGTGTGTGTGTGTGTGTGTGTGTGTGTGTGTGTGTGTGTGTGTGTGTGTGTGTGTGTGTGTGTGTGTGTGTGTGTGTGTGTGTGTGTGTGTGTGTGTGTGTGTGTGTGTGTGTGTGTGTGTGTGTGTGTTTGTGTGGCTCACGAGTTCTGAGGGGAGAACAGGTAGAGGTTCCAGTCTTCATGTTCTCTACACCAGCGTGGCTTGTGGCTCTGCAGCGTTCTCCTGACCCGGAACCACAGGTTCTACAGAGGACAGAGGTCAGAGTTCAGCATTACACACACTCCTTCCTCTACATCGTCAGTCTCTAAGTTTGGATGTGTGTTTCCCATGACGGTGCAGAACATTCATTCTCTAGCAGCAGGGAACAACAACTCTCGCTTGTCCTGTCAGACTGGAAGACTAATGCATTCTGGGAAACACGCCATCAACAAAGTGCTCAGTTCTCGTTGAGCAGGGTTGGAGAACAGGACAGGGGAAAACACAGTCAGCAACTAAGTCATTACAAACTGCTAACAACCAACTCTCCACTGTTACGTCAACCCAAACTGCTCACCAGGGGCACAACTTTCACTGGGGATGATGGGGGCAATTTTTGTCTCACCCCCCCCACAAAGTTTTATCATTGCACCGTGACACCAAAAACGGCATCGGTGTGCTTTAGGACCATGCGGACTCCCTAGAGCAGTCTGGGTAGGCTGTTTGGAGGTTTTCAGCTGGCTGAATTTAGGACCGCGCTCGACACCACAGAGCGGGCGGACAGACTGTGTGAAGGCAAAGCTTCTGAAAAGGCTGGCTGGATCAACACGGGAGAGTCGAACAGGGGCAGCTGCTGTCAGCGTGTTGAACTCTTTCCAACCGAGTTGTAAAAAAGCAAGCAAGCAGAACAGAAACTGGCTACTCCTCAGTTAACTGAAGTAGCTGGGAAGGTATCGGCTGTTTATCTTAATAGAAAACTAAACTAAACTACTGTGTTTTGACTGGACTGGTGGGGGTCGAGGAAGAGTTGGACTGGTGGGGGTCGAGGAAGAGTTGGACTGGTGGGGGTCGAGGAGAGAGTTGGACTGGTGGGGGTCGAGGAGAGAGTTGGACTGCTGGGGGTTGAGGAGAGAGTTGGACTGGTGGGGGTCGAGGAGAGAGTTGGACTGGTGGGGGTCGAGGAGAGAGTTGGACTGGTGGGGGTCGAGGAGAGAGTTGGACTGGTGGGGTTCGAGGAGAGAGTTGGACTGGTGGGGGTCGAGGAGAGAGTTGGACTGGTGGGGGTGGAGGAGAGAGTTGGACTGGTGGGGGTGGAGGAGAGAGTTGGACTGGTGGGGGTGGAGGAGAGAGTTGGACTGGTGGGGGTCGAGGAGAGAGTTGTACTGGTGGGGGTGGAGGCGAGAGTTGGACTGGTGGGGGTGGAGGAGAGAGTTGGACTGGTGGGGTCGGGGAGAGAGTTGGACTGGTGGGGGTGGAGGAGAGAGTTGGACTGGTGGGGGTGGAGGAGAGAGTTGTACTGGTGGGGGTGGAGGAGAGAGTTGGACTGGTGGGGGTGGAGGAGAGAGTTGGACTGGTGGGGTCGGGGAGAGAGTTGGACTGGTGGGGGTCGAGGAGAGAGTTGGACTGGTGGGGGTCGGGGAGAGAGTTGGACTGGTGGGGGTCAGAAGAGAGTTGGACTGGTGGGGGTCGAGGAGAGAGTTGGACTGGTGGGGGTCGAGGAGAGAGTTGGACTGGTGGGGGGTCGAGGAGAGAGTTGGACTGGTGGGGGTCGAGGAGAGAGTTGGACTGGTGGGGGTCGAGGAGAGAGTGGGACTGGTGGGGGTCGAGGAGAGAGTGGGACTGGTGGGGGTCGAGGAGAGAGTTGGACTGGTGGGGGTCGAGGAGAGAGTTGGACTGGTGGGGGTCGGGGAGAGAGTTGGACTGGTGGGGGTGGAGGAGAGAGTTGGACTGGTGGGGTCGGGGAGAGAGTTGGACTGGTGGGGGTCGAGGAGAGAGTTGGACTGGTGGGGGTCGGGGAGAGAGTTGGACTGGTGGGGGTCAGGAAGAGAGTTGGACTGGTGGGGGTCGGGGAGAGAGTTGGACTGGTGTAACCCCCTGATAGAGGAGAGTTACAGAGAGGCTGCTCTCTCTCCCTGATAGAGGAGAGTTACAGAGAAGCTGCTCTCTCCCTGATAGAGGAGAGATACATAGACGCTGCTCTCTTTCCCTGATAGAGGAGAGTTACAGAGAGGCTGCTCTCTCCCTGACAGAGGAGAGTTACAGAGAAGCTGCTCTCTCTCTCCCTGACAGAGGAGAGTTACAGAGAAGCTGCTCTCTCTCCCTGATAGAGGAGAGATACATAGACGCTGCTCTCTCTCCCTGATAGAGGAGAGGTACAGAGAGGCTGCTCTCTCTCTCCCTGACAGAGGAGAGTTACAGAGAGGCTGCTCTCTCCCTGATAGAGGAGAGTTACAGAGAGGCTGCTCTCTCTCTCCCTGATAGAGGAGAGTTACAGAGAGGCTGCTCTCTCCCTGATAGAGGAGAGTTACAGAGAGGCTGCCCTCTCTCCCTGATAGGAGAGAGTTAGAGAGGCTGCTCTCTCCCTGATAGAGGAGAGTTTACAGAGAGGCTGCTCTCTCTCCTACTACACTGATAGAATCACCCTGTTACTGCAGAGGGGACATCACACCTCTGGCTTACACACACACTACACACACACTACACACACACACACACAGGGGTCTTGCTCTACCCACTGAGAAAACTATTTCTGCCGTGGCCAATCAATTACAGGGGAACAATTAGCCTCCCTGCAGGACTCTATAAACAAACACAACAAGAAGAGAAGGAGAGAGAGAGAGGGAGGGAGAACAGAAGGAGAGAGAGGGAGAACAGAAGGAGAGAGAGGGAGAACAGAAGGAGAGAGAGGGAGAACAGAAGGAGAGGGAGGGAGAACAGAAGGAGAGAGAGAGGGAGAACAGAGGGAGAGGGAGGGAGAACAGAAGGAGAGAGAGAGGGAGGGAGAACTGAAGGAGAGAGAGAGGGAGAACAGAAGGAGAGAGAGAGGGAGAACAGAAGGAGAGAGAGAGGGAGGGAGAACTGAAGGAGAGAGAGGGAGAACAGAAGGAGAGTGCGAGAGGGAGGGAGAACAGAAGGAGAGAGAGAGGGAGAACAGAAGGAGAGAGGGAGGGAGAACAGAAGGAGACAGAGAGGGAGAACAGAAGGAGAGGGAGAGGGAGAACAGAAAGGAGAGAGAGGGAGAACAGAAGGAGAGAGAGGGAGAACAGAAGGAGAGAGAGAGGGAGAACAGAAGGAGAGAGAGGGAGAACAGAAGGAGAGAGAGGGAGAACAGAAGGAGAGAGAGAGGGAGAACAGAAGGAGAGAGAGGGAGAACAGAAGGAGAGAGAGGGAGAACAGAAGAGAGAGAGGGAGAACAGAAGGAGAGAGAGGGAGAACAGAAGGAGAGAGAGGGAGAACAGAAGAGAGGAGAGGGAGGGAGAACAGAAGGAGAGAGAGGGAGAACAGAAGAGAGAGAGAGGGAGAACAGAAGGAGAGAGAGGGAGAACAGAAGGAGAGTGAGAGAGGGAGGGAGAACAGAAGGAGAGAGAGAGGGAGAACAGAAGGAGAGTGAGAGAGGGAGGGAGAACAGAAGGAGAGAGAGGGAGAACAGAAGGAGAGAGAGAGGGAGAACAGAAGGAGAGAGAGG
>NW_024609555.1:162500-165000 GCF_018296145.1 Oncorhynchus tshawytscha
TCTTCCCCATCACCTACCATCACCTACCATCACATACCTCTTTCCCCCATCACCTACCATCACATACATCTTTCCAGATCACCTACAGGTCACATACCTGTTTTCCCTCCACAGGATATCAGTTCCCCTGCTCCAAGAGTAACAGTGTGTGTGTGTGTGTGTGTGTGTGTGTGTGTGTGTGTGTGTGTGTGTGTGTGAGACAGTACCTGAAGGTGAAGATGAAGAGCATGAGCAGTGTACAGAAGGTGGCTACGTTGTCCATAGTCTTCATCAGAACCACCAGCTGTCTGCGCAGGGCGGGCAGGAACCGGACCAGCTTCAGGACCCGCAGCAGACGGAAGGTACGCAGGACAGACAGACCGCCGTCCGCCTGCCCAACGATCTCCCAAACACTGGAACACATGACACACACACTTTACTGTAACACACACACACACACACTGCAGGAGAGATCTTCCTCACACCCACCTTATGATGACGATGATACCGGAAGATGTTGTAGGGGTTCTTGATATAGCCGAAGAGACAGGAAGGCCAGCAGCTTGAACATCATCTCCAGGAGGAACATGCAGGTGAACACGATGTTACTGATCTCCAGGATATCAGTCAACTCCACCGGCTGGACAGAGAGGAGAGACGGAGAGGGGGGTGAGGAGGAGACAGGAGAGACGGAGAGGGGGATGAGGGAGACAGGGAGGGGACAGGAGAGACGGAGAGAGAGGGGGGGATGAGGAGGAGGAGACAGGAGAGACGGAGAGGGGGATGAGGAGGGGACAGGAGAGACGGAGAGGGGGGGATGAGGAGGAGACAGGAGAGACATGCAGGTGAACACGATGTTACTGATCTCCAGGATATCAGGAGACTCCACCGGCTGGACAGAGAGGAGAGACGGAGAGGGGGGATGAGGAGGGGACAGGAGAGAGACGGAGGGGGGATGAGGAGGAGACAGGAGAGACGGAGAGGGGGATGAGGAGGGGACAGGAGAGACGGAGAGGAGGGGGATGAGGAGGAGACAGGAGAGACGGAGAGGGGGATGAGGAGGGGGGGATGAGGAGGGGACAGGAGAGACGGAGAGGGGACAGAGAGGAGGGGAGAGGGGGGAGGAGGAGAGACGGAGAGGGGGATGAGGAGGGGACAGGAGAGACGGAGAGGGGGATGAGGAGGGGACAGGGAGAGGAGATGAGGAGGGACAGGAGAGACGGAGAGGGGGATGAGGAGGAGAGACAGAGAGGGGACAGGAGAGGGGGGGATGAGGAGGGGAGGAGAGACGGAGAGGGGGATGAGGAGGGGACAGGAGAGACGGAGAGGGGGGATGAGGGGGGACAGGAGAGACAGAGAGGGGGATGAGGAGGGGACAGGAGAGAGGGAGAGGGGGATGAGGAGGGGACAGGAGAGACGGAGAGGGGGATGAGGAGGGGACAGGAGAGGGAGGGGGATGAGGAGGGGACAGGAGAGACGGAGAAGGGGGATGAGGAGGGAGACAGGAGAGACGGAGAGGGAGGGGGGGATGAGGAGGAGACAGGAGAGACGGGAGGGGGATGAGGAGGGGACAGGAGAGACGGAGAGGGGGGATGAGGAGGAGACAGGAGAGACGGAGAGGGGGATGAGGAGGGGACAGGAGAGACATGCAGGAAGACGAGAGGGGGATGAGGAGGATATCAGTCAACTCCACCGGCTGGACAGAGGGGGAGGGGAGACGGAGAGGGGGATGAGGAGGGGAGGAGACGGAGAGGAGAGACGGGAGGGGACAGGAGAGAGGGGACAGAGAGACGGAGAGGGGGGATGGGGACAGGAGAGACGGAGAGGGGGAGAGACGGAGAGGGGGGAGACAGGGGGATGAGAGGGGACAGGAGAGACGGAGAGGGGGATGAGGAGGGGACAGGAGAGACGGAGAGAGGGGGATGAGGAGGGGACAGGAGAGACAGCAGGGGGAACACGATGTTACAGGAGAGACAGGATATGAGTCAACTCCAGGGCTGGACAGAGAGGGAGAGGACGGAGAGGGGGATGAGGAGGGAGACAGGAGAGACGGAGAGGGGAGATGAGGAGGGGACAGGAGAGACGGAGAGGGGAGATGAGGAGGGGACAGGAGAGACGGAGAGGGGGATGAGGAGGGGACAGGAGAGACGGAGAGGGGGATGAGGAAGAGACAGGAGAGACGGAGGGAGACAGGAGAGATGGAGAGGGGGATGAGGAGGGGACAGGAGAGACGGGGGGAGGAGGGACAGGAGAGGGAGAGGGGGGATGAGGAGGGGACAGGAGAGACGGAGAGGGGGGATGAGGAGGAGACAGGAGAGACAGAGGGGGATGGGAGGGGACAGGAGAGACGGAGAGGGGGAGGGGACAGGAGAGACAGGAGGGGGATGAGGAGGGGACAGGAGAGACGGAGAGGGGGGATGAGGAGGGGACAGGAGAGACGGAGAGGGAGATGAGGAGGGAGACAGGAGAGACGGAGAGGGGGATGAGGAGGGGAGAGGAGAGACGGAGAGGGGGGGATGAG
>NW_024609555.1:170000-185000 GCF_018296145.1 Oncorhynchus tshawytscha
GTTCTTACTAGTTCTACTATAGAAATACTGTATGTAGAGAGATGGTTCTTACTAGTTCTACTATAGAAATACTGTATGTAGAGAGATGGTTCTTACTAGTTCTACTATAGAAATACTGTATATAGAGAGATGGTTCTTACTAGTTCTACTATAGAAATATTGTATATATATATATAGAGATGGTTCTTACTAGTTCTACTATAGAAATACTGTATGTAGAGAGATGGTTCTTACTAGTTCTACTGTAGAAATACTGTGTATATATATATATAGAGAGAGAGAGATGGTTCTTACTAGTTCTACTATAGAAATACTGTATGTAGAGAGATGGTTCTTACTAGTTCTACTATAGAAATACTGTGTATATATAGAGAGATGGTTCTTACTAGTTCTACTATAGAAATACTGTGTGTATATAGAGAGATGGTTCTTGCTAGTTCTACTATAGAAATACTGTGTATATATATAGAGAGAGATGGCTCTTACTGTGCTGTCCCATGAGTTGATGCAGCTTGCTGAGGGGGTCCGGACTGTTTTCTGAGAGGGGCGAGGGCTGTGTGGGGAGGGGCCTCTGGGGCTGTGTGGGGAGGGGTATGTGGGGTTGTGTGGGTTGGGGGCTGTGGGGGTGTCTGGAGAGGGGGCTGTAAGGCTGTGTGGGGAGGGGGATGTGAGGTTGTATGGGTTGGGGGCCGTGGAGGTATGTGGGGGAGGGGGCTGTGGAGGTTCGTGGGGAGGGGGTTGTGGGGGTGTGTGGGAATGTGAGGCTGTGTGGGGAGGGGCTTGTGGGGGTGTGTGGGGATGGGCTTGGGGGTGAAGCTGCGGTAGCTGCAGACGAAGGAGGGCAGGATGGTGGGGTAGTTCATTCCTCCGTTCAGACGACCCAGGAGAGACGACCCCAGCCCAGGGGTCACAGAGGGGTCACGACAAGGGACAGGAAGTGACCTCATCTCCAGCTCCTCCCCACCTGTAGGAGACATTATGTTGATTTAATTAATGAATGTAAGTCAGACATCTTTTCACGGCAGGTAAAGACCTATTCAATTCATCCTGAACATTAGATTAAGGTAAAGACCTATTCAATTCATCATGAACATTAGATTCAGGTAAAGACCTAATCAATTCATCATGAACATTAGATTCAGGTAAAGACCTAATCAATTCATCATGAACATTAGATTCAGGTAAAGACCTATTCAATTCATCATGAACATTAGATTCAGGTAAAGACCTAATCAATTCATCATGAACATTAGATTCAGGTAAAGACCTAATCAATTCATCATGAACATTAGATTCAGGTAAAGACCTATTCAATTCATCATGAACATTAGATTCAGGTAAAGACCTAATCAATTCATCATGAACATTAGATTCAGGTAAAGACCTATTCAATTCATCATGAACATTAGATTCAGGTAAAGACCTAATCAATTCATCATGAACATTAGATTCATTCAGGCAAAGATCCACAGTCCTATTCCACCGTAGTATAATCCACAGTCCTATTCCACTGTAGTATAATCCACAGTCCTATTCCACCGTAGTATAATCCACAGCCCTATTCCACCGTAGTATAATCCACAGTCCTATTCCACATCACCGTAGTATAATCCACAGTCCTATTCCACCATAGTATAATCCACAGTCCTATTCCACCGTAGTATAATCCACAGTCCTATTCCACCGTAGTATAATCCACAGTCCTATTCCACACCACCGTAGTATAATCCACAGTCCTATTCCACCATAGTATAATCTACAGTCCTATTCCACCGTAGTATAATCCACAGTCCTATTCCACACCACCGTTGTATAATCCACAGTCCTATTCCACCGTAGTATAATCTACAGTCCTATTCCACCGTAGTATAATCCACAACCCTATTCCACACCACCGTAGTATAATCCACAGTCCTATTCTACCGTAGTATAATCCACAGTCCTACTCCACCGTAGTATAATCCACAACCCTATTCCACACCACCGTAGTATAATCCACAGTCCTATTCCACCGTAGTATAATCCACAGTCCTATTCCACATCACCTTAGTATAATCCACAGTCCTATTCCACCGTAGTATAATCCACAGTCCTATTCCACCTATTCCACAGTCCTATTCCACCGTAGTATAATCCACATTCCTATTCCACACCACCGTAGTATAATCCACAGCCCTATTCCACCGTAGTATAATCTACAGTCCTATTCCACTGTAGTATAATCCACCGTCCTATTCCACACCACCGTAGTATAATCCACAGCCCTATTCCACCATAGTATAATCCACAGTCCTATTCCACCGTAGTATAATCTACAGTCCTATTCCACCGTAGTAATAATTCCACCACAGTCCTATTCCACCGTAGTATAATCCACAGTCCTATTCCACACCGTAGTATAATCCACAGCCCTATTCCACCGTAGTATAATCCACAGTCCTATTCCACCGTAGTATAATCCACACCTATTAGTATAATCCACAGTCCTATTCCACCGTAGTATTCCACAGCCCTATTCCACCGTAGTATAATCCACAGTCCTATTCCACCGTAGTATAATCCACAGTCCTATTCCACACCACCGTAGTATAATCCACAGTCCTATTCCACCGTAGTATAACACAGCCCTATTCCACCGTAGTATAATCCACAGTCCTATTCTACACCACCGTAGTATAATCCACAGTCCTATTCCACCGTAGTATAATCCACAGCCCTATTCCACCGTAGTATAATCCACAGTCCTATTCCACCGTAGTATAATCCACAGTCCTATTCCACACCACCGTAGTATAATCCACAGCCCTATTCCACTGTAGTATAATCAACAGTCCTATTCCACCGTAGTATAATCCACAGTCCTATTCCACCAAAGTATAATCCACAGTCCTATTCCACCGTAGTATAATCCACAGCCCTATTCCACCGCAGTATAATCCACAGTCCTATTCCACATCACCGTAGTATAATCCACAGCCCTATTCCACCGTAGTATAATCCACAGTCCTATTCCACACCACCGTAGTATAATCCACAGTCCTATTCCACACCACCGTAGTATAATCCACAGTCCTATTCCACACCACCGTAGTATAATCCACAGTCCTATTCCACACCACCGTAGTATAATCCACAGTCCTATTCCACACCACCGTAGTATAATCCACAGTCCTATTCCACACCACCGTAGTATAATCCACAGTCCTATTCCACACCACCGTAGTATAATCCACAGTCCTATTCCACATCACCGTAGTATAATCTACAGTCCTATTCCACCGTAGTATAATCCACTGTCCTATTCTACATCACCGTAGTATAATCCACAGTCCTATTCCACTGTAGTATAATCCACAGCCCTATTCCACCGTAGTATAATCCACAGTCCTATTCCACCGTAGTATAATCCACAGCCCTATTCCACACCACCGTAGTATAATCCACAGTCATATTCCACTGTAATCCACAGTATAATCCACAGCCTATTCCACCGTAGTATAATCCACAGTCCTATTCCACCGTAGTATAATCCACAGTTCTATTCCACCGTAGTATAATCCACAGTCCTATTCCACTGTAGTATAATCCACAGCCCTATTCCACCGCAGTATAATCCACAGTCCTATTCCACCGCAGTATAATCCACAGTTCTATTCCACCGTAGTATAATCCACAGCCCTATTCCACCGTAGTATAATCCACAGTCCTATTCCACCGTAGTATAATCCACAGCCCTATTCCACCGTAGTATAATCCACAGCCCTATTCCACCGTAGTATAATCCACAGTTCTATTCCACCGTAGTATAATCCACAGTCCTATTCCACCGTAGTATAATCCACAGTCCTATTCCACCGTAGTATAATCCACAGTCCTATTCCACCGTAGTATAATCCACAGTCCTATTCCACCGTAGTATAATCCACAGCCCTATTCCACCGTAGTATAATCCACAGTCCTATTCCACACCACTGTAGTATAATCCACAGCCCTATTCCACCGTAGTATAATCCACAGTCCTATTCCACACCACTGTAGTATAATCCACAGTCCTATTCCACCGTAGTATAATCTAAAGTCCTATAGTCGTATAATCTCTTCGTGAAGATCCACGTCCATATTCCCTCTGTATTGCGCACGGCCACATTTGTACCCCGAGAACAATAATCTGGTCGTGTTGTTCCCCCGACAACATCGCAGCCAACGCCAGATCTCACAACGCCCGGTTAGGTATTTAACAACACATCTGACAGCCGTCTGACGTCTGACTGCACAGTTTGTTTGTTTACTGGTCTAGTCTACGAACCTGTTGCTACGGGGGTGTGTCCTCCGTTGCTGTGCCGACAGTGGTGGCGCTGGTGATGTTGCAGCAGGTTGTGTACAGGGCGGAGCCAGGGAGCGTTTCCGGATGTTCTGCGGCCGACCCCCGGACCACTTCCTCCTCCGTTAGGGTTCACCTTCTTACGACGCTTACTGACGCACATGTAAACAGGAAGCAGGACGAACTTTATTCACTTTTAAAACAGGAAGTTGAACTTATCCTGGGCTTTATTCACTATAACAAGTCAGCTAGAACAGGAAGTTGAACTTATCCTGGGCTTTATTCACTACAACGAGTCAGCTAGAACAGGAAGTTGAACTTATCCTGGGCTTTATTCACTACAACGAGTCAGCTAGAACAGGAAGTTGAACTTATCCTGGGCTTTATTCACTACAACGAGTCAGCTAGAACAGGAAGTTGAATTTATCCTGGGCTTTATTCACTACAACGAGTCAGCTAGAACAGGAAGTTGAACTTATCCTGGGCTTTATTCACTACAACGAGTCAGCTAGAACAGGAAGTTGAACTTATCCTGGGCTTTATTCACTACAACGAGTCAGCTAGAACAGGAAGTTGAACTTATCCTGGGCTTTATTCACTACAACGAGTCAGCTAGAACAGGAAGTTGAACTTATCCTGGGCTTTATTCACTACAACGAGTCAGCTAGAACAGGAAGTTGAACTTATCCTGGGCTTTATTCACTTTTACAACGAGTCAGCTAGAACAGGAAGTTATACAGCGCCTTCAGTATTCAGACCACTTGACTTATTCCATAATTTTTTACGTTACAGCCTTTTTCTAAAGTTAATTAAATTGTTTTCTTCCCCCTCATCAATCTACACACAATACCCCATAATGACATCACAATACCCCATAATGACATCACAATACCCCATAATGACATCACAATACCCCATAATGACAAAGCAAAAACAGGTTTGCTAATTTATAAAAACTAAAAACGTTTACATAAGTATTCAGACCCTCATTACTTTGTTGAAGCACCTTTGGCTTTGATTACAGCCTCGAGTCTTCTTGGGTATGACGCTACAATCTTGGCACACCTGTATTTGGGGAGTTTCTCCCATTCTTCTCTGCAGAGCCTCTCAAACTCTGTCAGGTTAGATGGGGAGCGTTGCTGCACAGCTATTTTCAGGTCTCTCCAGAGATGTTAGATCGGGTTCAAGTACGGGCCACTCAAGGACATTCAGAAACTTGTTCCAAAGCCACTCTTGTGTTTTCTTGGCTAAGTGCTTAGGGTTGTTGTCCTGTTGGAAGGGGTTTTCATCAAGGATGTCTCTGTGCTCCGTTCATTTTTGCCTCGATCTTGACTAGTCTCCCTGCCGCTGAAAAACATCCCCACAGCATGATTCTGCCACCACCATGCTTCACAGTGGGGATGGTGCCAGGTTTCCTCCAGACATGACGCTTGCATTCAGGCCATAGATTTCAATCTTGGTTTCATCAAACCAGAGAATCTTGTTTCTCATGGTCTGAGAGTCCTTTAGTTGCCTTTTGGCAAACTCCAAGTGGGCTGTCATGTGCCTTTTACTGAGGAGTGGCTTCCGTCTGGCCTAATTGGTGGAGTGCTGCAGAGATGGTTGTCCTTATGGAAGGTTCTCCTATCTCCACAGAGGTTCTCTGGAGCTCTGTCAGCGTGGCCATCGGGTTCTTGGTCACCTCCCTGACCAAGGCCCTTCTCCACCGATTGCTCAGTTTGGCCGGGCGGCCAGCTCTAGGAAGAGTCTTGGTGGTTCCAAACTTCTTCCATTTAAGAATGATGGAGGCCATTGTGTTCTTGGGGACCTTCAATGCTGCAGAAATGTTTTGGTACCCTTCCCCAGATCTGTGCCTTGACACAATCCTGTCTCTGAGCTCTACAGACAATTCCTTTAACCTCATGGCTTGGTTTTTGCTCTGACATGCACTGTCAACTGTGGGACCTTATATAGACAGGTGTGTGCCTTTACAAATCATGTACAATCAACTGAATTTACCACAGGTGGACTCCAATCAAGTTTCAGAAACATCTCAAGGACGATCAATGGAAACAGGAAGCACCTGAGCTCAATTTGAAGTCTCATAGCAAAAGGGTGTGAATACTTATGTAAATAAGGTATTATGGGGTATTGTGATGTCATTACGGGTATTGTGATGTCATTATGGGTTGTGATGTCGTGCTTCTACACCTGCATTGCTTGCTGTTTGGGGTTTTAGGCTGGGTTTCTGTACAGCACTTTGAGATATCAGCTGATGTACGAAGGGCTATATAAATAAATTTGATTTGATTTGATTTGATGATTATGGGGTATTGTGATATCATTATGGGGTATTGTGATGTCATTATGGTGTATTGTGATGTCATTATGGCGTACTGTGATGTCATTATGGGGTATTGTGATGTCATTATGGGGTATTGTGATGTCATTATGGGGTATTGTGATGTCATTATGGTGTATTGTGATGTCATTATGGCGTACTGTGATGTCATTATGGGGTATTGTGATGTCATTATGGTGTATTGTGATGTCATTATGGGGTATTGTGATGTCATTATGGGGTGTTGTGATGTCATTATGGCGTACTGTGATGTCATTATGGGGTATTGTGATGTCATTATGGGGTATTGTGATGTCATTATGGGGTATTGTGTGTAGATTGCTAACAGATTTTTTTTTATTTTATCCATTTTATAATAAGGCTGTAATTTAAACAAAATGTGCAAAAATTCAAGGGGTCTGAAAACTTTCCGAAGGCTCTGTATAGAATAGGTAGTCGTGTAAATACATATTTGAAAACTAAAAAGACTTTCAAAAATAAGTTGAAATAATAATAATGAATGTGTTGTCGTCGTTGTCGTCCTACCTGTGCCAGGTTGTGTACATGCGCTGTACTCGTCGGATCAGTTTACGGTAGAGGTGTGAAACGTATCTCAGCATCTCTTCGTAGCAGGATCCCGGTTCGCTGTAGCTGGCCAGAGTACTGTCGTTGGACATGTAACGCGCTCGCTGCTCGCGCATCAACGCGTTCTCACGCTGCTTCGTCTCCGCAAACTGGGTCGCTATGACTACCAGGCACAGGTTGATCATGAAGAAAGAGCCCACCTGACGGAGAGAGGGAGGGAGGGAGGGGGAGAGAGAGAGAGAGGAGAGAGAGAGAGAGAGAGAGACAGAGAGGGAGGGAGGGAGGGAGGGAGGGAGGGAGGGATGGAGGGAGGGACAGAGAGAGAGAGAGAGAGAGAGAGAGAGTGAGGGAGGGAGGGACGACCAAGAATGTACACAGCGTTAGAGAGAGTAAAGACGATGGGAAAACTACTATAGCGAGACGTACTTCACTAATCATAAATTGGAAAACCCACCGACACAGGGCCAAGCAGAAACATACACACATTCTATACTGTACTCTGATTCTATACTGTACTCTGTGTCAGTGTCTGTCTCATTCTATACTGTACTCTGATTCTATACTGTACTCTGTGTCAGTGTCTGTCTCATTCTATACTGTACTCTGATTCTATACTGTACTCTGTGTCAGTGTCTGTCTCATTCTATACTGTACTCTGTATCAGTGTCTGTCTGATTCTATACTGTACTCTGATTCTATACTGAACTGATTCTATACTGTACTCTGATTCTATACTGTACTCTGATTCTATACTGAACTCTGATTCTATACTGTACCCTGATTCTATACTGTACCCTGATTCTATACTGTACCCTGATTCTATACTGTACTCTGTATCAGTGTCTGTCTCATTCTATACTGTACTCTGATTCTATACTGTACTCTGATTCTATACTGTACTCTGATTCTACACTGTAGTCTGATTCTATACTGATCTCTGATTCTATACTGTACCCTGATTCTATACTGTAGTCTGATTCTATACTGAACTCTGATTCTATACTGTAGTCTGATTCTATACTGAACTCTGATTCTATACTGTACTCTGATTCTATACTGTACCCTGATTCTATACTGTACCCTGATTCTATACTGTAGTCTGATTCTATACTGAACTCTGATTCTATACTGTAGTCTGATTCTATACTGAACTCTGATTCTATACTGTACTCTGATTCTATACTGTACCCTAATTCTATACTGTACTCTGTATCAGTGTCTGTCTCATTCTATACTGTACCCTGATTCTATACTGTACTCTGATTCTATACTGAACTCTGATTCTATACTGTACTCTGATTCTATACTGTGCTCTGATTCTATACTGTACCCTGATTCTATACTGTACTCTGATTCTATACTGAACTCTGATTCTATACTGTACTCAGATTCTATACTGAACTCTGATTCTATACTGTACTCTGATTCTATACTGTGCTCTGATTCTATACTGAACTCTGATTCTATACTGTACCCAGATTCTATACTGTACTCAGATTCTATACTGTAGTATGTATCAGTGTCTGTCTGATTCTATACTGTAGTATGTATCAGTGTCTGTCTGATTCTATACTGTAGTATGTATCAGTGTCTGTCTGATTCTATACTGTACTCTGATTCTATACTGTGCTCTGTATAGGCGTCTGTGTGATTCAGACTCTGCCTGACAAGCACCCTCTTCCTCCTCCACCCTACTTCAAAGTGCTGTAGAGAAACTAGGTCACCGCCAAGCTGCAGAAGGAGAGGAGAAGGACAGACGGCTGGGGTTGAACCCAAGTCCTCTGTATTAGCCTGCTGAACTAAAGCCTAGGCATCAACTAGGAGAGATGAAAAGTCCACAGGGCTATAGCCGAGCAGTGTAACATATATATATATATATATATATATATATATATATATATATATATATATATATATATATATATATATATATATGTACAGTATTCAGCAGTATAAAATATATATATACACTCACTATGATGAGGAATATAAAATATATATATATACTCACTATGATGAGGAATATAAAATATATAAAATTGTAGAAGGAGTGAGCATCCATAACGTAGTACATGATGTCCACCCAGCCTTCCAGGGTTATCACCTAGAGAGAGGGGGAGGGAGAGGGAGGGGAGAGAGAGAGAGAGAGAGGGGGGGAGAGAGAGAGAAGGAAAGAGAGAGAGAGAAGGAGAGAGAGAGAAGGAGAGAGAGAGAGAAGGAGAGAGAGAGGGAGAGAGGATGTGAGACAGGGAAAGATTGTAGAGAGAGGGATCGGGAGAGGGGGTAGGAGAGAGACAGAGAGAGAGGGAGAGGGGGAGTTAGAGGGAAGGGGAGAGAGGGAGAGAAAGAGAAACAGAGAGGATGGGGATTGTTATAGAGACATGAAAGCAGTACTCAGCAGACCTGCTAATACACAGACCACAGGAACATATTTTTTATTTAACCCTTAGGTTACCAGGTAAGTTGACTGAGAACACATTTTCATTTACAACAACGACCTGGGGAATAGTCACAGGGGAGAGGAGGGGGGGAGGACTGAGCCAATTGTAAACTGGATACATTCTGAAGGCCCTGGGGAATAGTCACAGGGGAGAGGAGGGGGGGAGGACTGAGCCAATTGTAAGGTAGCATACAGACATGCTGCAGTCACACCTCAACCCCCCTTATCCCCGATGAAACGACCCTTTCAGACACTCCTCAACCCCCCTTATCCCCGATGAAACGACCCCTTCAGACACTCCTCAACCCCATTTATTCCTGTTGAAACGACCCCTTCAGACACTCCTCAACCCCCTTATCCCTGTTGAAACGACCCCTTCAGTCACATCTCAACCCCCTTATCCCTGTTGAAATGACCCCTTCAGTCACATCTCAACCCCCTTATCCCTGTTGAAACGACCCCTTCAGTCACACCTCAACCCCCTTATCCCTGTTGAAATGACCCCTTCAGACACTCCTCAACCCCCTTATCCCTGTTGAAACGACCCCTTCAGACACTCCTCAACCCCCTTATCCCTGTTGAAACGACTGTTGCAGTCACTCCTCAACTCCCCTTATCCTCGTTGAAATGACTCTCTGCACCAGATTAACAGAAGTTGCTGCCATGTCCTTTAGGATGACCGAGCACACACATACAAACAACACACACACACACGCACACACACACACACACACACACACACACACACACACACACACACACACACACACACACACACACACACACGCATAAATGCAAAGTCCCAGTAGGTCAGCTGCAGCTCTTCTGAAACTAGGCTGGGTATTTACCAGGCTCTGAGTGATGAGGTTATCCATGCTAGGCTGTAGCTGGGTATATACCAGGCTCTGAGTGATGAGGTTATCCATGCTAGGCTGTAGCTGGGTATATACCAGGCTCTGAGTGATGAGGTTATCCATGCTAGGCTGGGTATATACCTGGCTCTGAGTGATGAGGTTATCCATGCTAGGCTGTAGCTGGGTATATACCAGGCTCTGAGTGATGAGGTTATCCATGCTAGGCTGGGTATATACCTGGCTCTGAGTGATGAGGTTATCCATGCTAGGCTGGGTATATACCTGGCTCTGAGTGATGAGAATATCCATGCTAGGCTGGCTATATACCTGGCTCTGAGTGATGAGGTTATCCATGCTAGGCTGGGTATATACCTGGCTCTGAGTGATGAGGTTATCCATGCTATGCTGGGTATATACCTGGCTCTGAGTGATGAGGTTACCCATGCTAGGCTGGGTATTTACCAGGCTCTGAGTGATGAGGTTATCCATGCTAGGCTGTAGCTGGGTATTTACCAGGCTCTGAGTGATGAGGTTACCCATGCTAGGCTGGGTATATACCTGGCTCTGAGTGATGAGGTTATCCATGCTAGGCTGGGTATATACCTGGCTCTGAGTGATGAGGTTATCCATGCTATGCTGGGTATATACCTGGCTCTGAGTGATGAGGTTACCCATGCTAGGCTGGGTATTTACCAGGCTCTGAGTGATGAGGTTATCCATGCTAGGCTGTAGCTGGGTATTTACCAGGCTCTGAGTGATGAGGTTACCCATGCTAGGCTGGGTATATACCTGGCTCTGAGTGATGAGGTTATCCATGCTAGGCTGGGTATATACCTGGCTCTGAGTGATGAGGTTATCCATGCTATGCTGGGTATATACCTGGCTCTGAGTGATGAGGTTACCCATGCTAGGCTGGGTATTTACCAGGCTCTGAGTGATGAGGTTATCCATGCTAGGCTGTAGCTGGATATTTACCAGGCTCTGAGTGATGAGGTTACCCATGCTAGGCTGGGTATATACCTGGCTCTGAGTGATGAGGTTATCCATGCTAGGCTGGGTATATACCTGGCTCTGAGTGATGAGGTTACCCATGCTAGGCTATAGCTGGGTATTTACCTGGCTCTGAGTGATGAGGTTATCCATGCTAGGCTGTAGCTGGGTATATACCTGGCTCTGAGTGATGAGGTTACCCATGCTATGCTGGGTATATACCTGGCTCTGAGTGATGAGGTTATCCATGCTAGGCTGGGTATTTACCAGGCTCTGAGTGATGAGGTTATCCATGCTAGGCTGTAGCTGGGTATATACCTGGCTCTGAGTGATGAGGTTACCCATGCTATAGCTGGCTATATACCTGGCTCTGAGTGATGAGGTTACCCATGCTAGGCTGGGTATATACCTGGCTCTGAGTGATGAGGTTACCCATGCTAGGCTATAGCTGGGTATATACCTGCCTCTGAGTGATGAGGTTATCCATGCTAGGCTATAGCTGGGTATATACCTGTCTCTGAGTGATGAGGTTATCCATGCTCAGGAAGGCCACCAAAAAATTCAGAGATTTCCATACCCAACTATAACATCTTCCGTCAAGATAGATCTGCCAAAGGGGAGGAGTTGCAGTCTACTGCAGAGATAGCCTGCAAAGTAATGTCATACTTTCCAGGTCCATACCCAAACAGTTCGAACTACTAATTTTGAAAATTACTCTCTCCAGAAATAAGTCTCTCACTGTTGCCGCCTGCTACCGACCCCCTCAGCTCCCAGCTGTGCCCTGGACACCATTTGTGAATTGATCGCCCCCCATCTAGCCTCAGAGTTTGTTCTGTTAGGTGACCTAAACTGGGATATGCTTAACACCCCGCCAGTCCTACAATCTAAGCTAGATGCCCTCAATCTCACACAAATCATCAAGGAACCCACCAGGTACAACCCTAACTCTGTAAACAAGGGCACCCTCATAGACGTCATCCTGACCAACTGGCCCTCCAAATACACCTGCGCTGTCTTCAACCAGGATCTCAGCGATCACTGCCTCATTGCCTGTATCCGCTACGGAGCCGCAGTCAAACGACCACCCCTCATCACGGTCAAACGCTCCCTAAAACACTTCTGTGAGCAGGCCTTTCTAATCGACCTGGCCCGGGTATCCTGGAAGGACATTGACCTCAGTTGAGGATGCCTGGTCATTCTTTAAAAGTAACTTCCTCACCATTTTAGATAAGCATGCTCCGTTCAAAAAATGCAGAACTAAGAACAGATACAGTCCTTGGTTCACCCCAGACCTGACTGCCCTCGAACAGCACAAAAACATCCTGTGGCGGACTGCAATAGCATCGAATAGTCCCCGTGATATGCAACTGTTCAGGGAAGTCTGGAACCAATACACGCAGTCAGTCAGGAAAGCTAAGGCCAGCTTCTTCAGGCAGAAGTTTGCATCCTGTAGCTCCAACTCCAAAAAGTTCTGGGACACTGTGAAGTCCATGGAGAACAAGAGCACCTCCTCCCAGCTGCCCACTGCACTGAGGCTAGGTAACACGGTCACCACCGATAAATCCATGATTATCGAAAACTTCAATAAGCATTTCTCAACGGCTGGCCATGTCTTCCGCCTGGCTACTCCAACCTCGGCCAACATTTACCAAAATCCAGATAGCAGATGTTCTGAAAGAGCTGCAAAACCTGGACCCGTACAAATCAGCTGGGCTTGACAATCTGGACCCCTATTTCTGAAACTATCCCCCGCCATTGTCGCAACCCCTATTACCAGCCTGTTCAACATCTCTTTCATATTGTCTGAGATCCCCAAGGATTGGAAAGCTGCCACAGTCATCCCCCTCTTCAAAGGGGGAGACACCCTGGACCCAAACTGTTACAGACCTATATCCATCCTGCCCTGCCTATCTAAGGTCTTCGAAAGCCAAGTCAACAAACAGGTCACTGACCATCTCGAATCCCACCGTACCTTCTCCGCTGTGCAATCTTGCTTCCGAGCCGGTCACGGGTGCACCTCAGCCACACTCAAGGTACTAAACGATATCATATCCGCCATCGATAAAAGACAGTACTGTGCAGCTGTCTTCATCGACCTTGCCAAGGCTTTCGACTCTGTCAATCACCATATTCTCATCGGCAGACTCAGTAGCCTCGGTTTTTCGGATGACTGCCTTGCCTGGTTCACCAATTACTTTGCAGACAGAGTTCAGTGTGTCAAATCGGAGGGCATGCTGTCCGGTCCTCTGGCAGTCTCTATGGGGGTGCCACAGGGTTCAATTCTCGGGCCGACTCTTTTCTCTGTGTATATCAATGATGTTGCTCTTGCTGCGGGCGATTCCCTGATCCACCCCTACGCAGACAACACCATTCTATATACTTTCGGCCCGTCATTGGACACTGTGCTATCTAACCTCCAAACAAGCTTCAATGCCATACAACACTCCTTCCGTGGCCTCCAACTGCTCTTAAACGCTAGTAAAACCAAATGCATGCTTTTCAACCGATCGCTGCCTGCACCCGCATGCCCGACTAGCATCACCACCCTGGATGGTTCCGACCTTGAATATGTGGACATCTATAAGTACCTAGGTGTCTGGCTAGACTGCAAACTCTCCTTCCAGACTCATATCAAACATCTCCAATCAAAAATCAAATCAAGCATCGGCTTTCTATTCTGCAACAAAGCCTCCTTCACTCACGCCGCCAAGCTTACCCTAGTAAAACTGACTATCCTACCAATCGTCGACTTCGGCGATGTCATCTACAAAATGGCTTCCAACACTCTACTCAGCAAACTGGATGCAGTATATCACAGTGCCATCCGTTTTGTCACTAAAGCACCTTATACCACCCACCACTGCGACTTGTATGCTCTAGTCGGCTGGCCCTCGCTACATATTCGTCGCCAGACCCACTGGCTCCAGGTCATCTACAAGTCCATGCTAGGTAAAGCTCCGCCTTATCTCAGTTCACTGGTCACGATGGCAACACCCATCCGTAGCACGCGCTCCAGCAGGTGTATCTCACTGATCATCCCTAAAGCCAACACCTCATTTGGCCGCCTTTCGTTCCAGTACTCTGCTGCCTGTGACTGGAACGAATTGCAAAAATCGCTGAAGTTGGAGACTTTTATCTCCCTCACCAACTTCAAACATCAGCTATCTGAGCAGCTAACCGATCGCTGCAGCTGTACATAGTCTATTGGTAAATAGCCCACCCATTTTCACCTACCTCATCCCCATACTGTTTTTATTTATTTACTTTTCTGCTCTTTTGCACACCAATATCTCTACCTGTACATGACCATCTGATCATTTATCACTCCAGTATTAATCTGCAAAATTGTAACTATTCGTCTACCTCCTCATGCCTTTTGCACACATTGTATATAGACTCCCCCTTTGTTTTCTACTGTGTTATTGACTTATTAATTGTTTATTCCATGTGTAACTCTGTGTTGTCTGCTCACACTGCTATGCTTTATCTT
>NW_024609555.1:192500-195000 GCF_018296145.1 Oncorhynchus tshawytscha
TCTGCACGCAGAATTCTGCAAAAATATCCTCCGTGTACAACGTAGAACACCAAATAATGCATGCAAGGCAGAATTAGGCCGATACCCACTAATTATCAAAATCCAGAAAAGAGCTGTTAAATTCTACAACCACCTAAAAGGAAGCGATTCACAAACCTTCCATAACAAAGCCATCACCTACAGAGAGATGAACCTGGAGAAGAGTCCCTAAGTAAGCTGGTCCTGGGGCTCTGTTCACAAACACAAACACACACTACAGAGCCCCAGGACAGCAGCACAATTAGACCCAACCAAATCATGAGAAAACAAAAAGATAACTACTTAACACATTGGAAAGAATTAACAAAAAAACAGAGCAAACTAGAATGCTATTTGGCCCTACACAGAGAGTACACAGCGGCAGAATACCTGACCACTGTGACTGACCCAAAATTAAGGAAAGCCTTGACTATGTACAGACTCAGTGAGCATAGCCTTGCTATTGAGAAAGGCCGCCGTAGGCAGACATGGCTCTCAAGAGAAGACAGGCTATGTGCTCACTGCCCACAAAATGAGGTGGAAACTGAGCTGCACTTCCTAACCTCCTGCCCAATGTATGACCATATTAGAGAGACATATTTCCCTCAGATTACACAGATCCACAAAGAATTTGAAAACAAATCCAATTTTGAAAAACTCCCATATCTACTGGGTGAAATTCCACAGTGTGCCATCACAGCAGCAAGATTTGTGACCTGTTGCCACGAGAAAAGGGCAACCAGTGAAGAACAAACACCATTGTAAATACAACCCATATTTATGCTTATTTATTTTATCTTGTGTCCTTTAGCCATTTGTACATTGTTAGAACACTGTATATATATATAATATGACATTTGTAATGTCTTTACTGTTTTGAAACGTCTGTATGTGTAATGTTTACTGTTAATTTTTGTTGTTTTTCACTTTATATATTCACTTTGTATGTTGTCTACCTCACTTGCTTTGGCAATGTTAACACATGTTTCCCATGCCAATAAAGCCCTTGAATTGAATTGAATTGAATTGAGAGAGAGAGAGACAGAGAGAGAGGAGAGAGAGAGAGAGACAGAGAGAGAGGGAGAGAGAGACAGAGAGAGAGAGAGAGAGAGAGAGAGAGAGAGAGAGAGAGAGAGAGAGAGAGAGAGAGAGAGAGAGAGAGAGAGAGAGAGACAGAGAGAGACAGAGAGAGACTCACGTTCTGAAGTCTTCTCCCATGAAGCACCTGTTTCTCAGTAGCCCCGCCCACAGCTGCACGCCGACGATGCCGAAGATGAAGAAGACGAAGAAACAGAGGAGCAGGACGTTACCCAGCATGGGGAGAGTGTCTAGGAGCAGAGTCACCAGGATACGCATACCTACATGACCACAACAAGAAAAAGAGGAGCAGGACGTTACCCAGCATGGAGAGAGAGAGTCTAGGAGCAGGGACGTTACCCAGCATGGAGAGAGAGAGTCTAGGAGTAGCAGGGACGTTACCCAGCATGGAGAGAGTCTAGGAGTAGCAGGGACGTTACCCAGCATGGAGAGAGTCTAGGAGCAGGGACGTTACCCAGCATGGAGAGAGAGAGTCTAGGAGCAGGGACGTTACCCAGCATGGAGAGAGAGAGTCTAGGAGTAGCAGGACGTTACCCAGCATGGAGCGAGAGAGTCTAGGAGTAGCAGGGACGTTACCCAGCATGGAGAGAGAGAGTCTAGGAGTAGCAGGGACGTTACCCAGCATGGAGAGAGAGAGTCTAGGAGCAGGGACGTTACCCAGCATGGAGAGAGTCTAGGAGTAGCAGGACGTTACCCAGCATGGAGAGAGAGAGTCTAGGAGTAGCAGGGACGTTACCCAGCATGGAGCGAGAGAGTCTAGGAGTAGCAGGGACGTTACCCAGCATGGAGAGAGAGAGTCTAGGAGTAGCAGGGACGTTACCTAGCATGGAGAGAGTCTAGGAGCAGGACGTTACCCAGCATGGAGAGAGAGAGTCTAGGAGTAGCAGGGACGTTACCCAGCATGGAGAGAGAGAGTCTAGGAGTAGCAGGGACGTTACCCAGCATGGAGAGAGAGAGTCTAGGAGCAGGGACGTTACCCAGCATGGGAGAGAGAGTCTAGGAGTAGGGACGTTACCCAGCATGGAGAGAGTCTAGGAGCAGGGACGTTACCCAGCATGGAGAGAGAGAACCTAGGAGCAGGGACGTTACCCAGCATGGGAGAGAGTCTAGGAGCAGGGATGTTACCCAGCATGGGAGAGAGAGCAGGGACGTTACCCAGCATGGAGAGAGAGAGGGACGTTACCCAGCATGGAGAGAGAGAGTCAGGGAGCAGGGACGTTACCCAGCATGGAGAGAGAGAGTCTAGGAACAGGGACGTTACCCAGCATGGAGAGAGAGAGCCTAGGAGCAGGGACGTTACCCAGCATGGAGAGAGAGAGTCTAGGAAGCAGGGATGTTACCCAGCATGGAGAGAGAGAGTCTAGGAACAGGGCGTTACCCAGCA
>NW_024609555.1:200000-217900 GCF_018296145.1 Oncorhynchus tshawytscha
GGAGATGGAGAAGAGGAGAGGAGTGGAGTGGAGTGGAGAGTAGTGGAGATGGAGAAGAGAAGAGGAGAGGAGAGGAATGGAGTTGAGTGGAGTGGAGTGGAGTGGAGTGGAGAGGAGAGGAGAGGAGAGGAGAGGAGTGGAGGGAGGGAGGGAGAGGAGGGAGGGAGAGGGAGGAGAGGAGAGGAGAGGAGAGGAGAGGAGAGGAGAGGAGAGGAGAGGAGAGGAGAGGAGAGGAGTGGAGAGGAGAGGAGATGGAGAAGATTAGAGGAGAGGAGCTGGAGAAGAGGTGAGGAGAGGGGTAGAGAGGAGAGGAGAGGAGATGGAGAAGAGGAGAGGAGTGGAGGGAGTGGAGAGTAGTGGAGGGAGGGAGGGAGGGAGGAGAGGAGAGGAGTGGAGTGGAGAGGAGTGGAGAGGAGAGGAGATGAAGAGAAGAGAAGAGAGAGGAGAGGAGAGGAGAGGAGTGGAGTTGAGTGGAGGGAGGGAGTGGAGAGGAGAGGAGTGGAGAGGAGTGGAGAGAGAGGAGAGGAGGAGGGAGAGGAGGGGAGGAGAGGAGATGGAGAGGAGAGGAGATGGAGAAGAGAAGAGGAGAGGAGAGGAAGGAATGGAGTGGAGAGGAGGGAGGAGAGGAGATGGAGAAGAGGAGAGGAGGAGGGAGGAGGGAGGGAGTGGAGAGGAGGGAGTGGAGAGGAGAGGAGAGGAGAGGAGGGAGAGAGGAGGAGGGAGGAGAGGAGATGGAGAGAGGAGATGGAGGAAGAGAAGAGGTGAGAGAGGGAGTAGAGAGGAGAGGAGAGGAGATGGAGAAGAGGAGAGGAGAGGAGTGGAGGGAGGGAGGGGGAGGAGGAGTGGAGGAGGGAGGGAGAGGAGTGGAGAGGGAGTGGAGAGGAGAGGAGAGGAGTGGAGTGGAGAGGAGTGGAGAGGAGAGGAGATGGAGAAGAGAAGAGAAGAGGAGAGAGAGGAGTGGAGTTGAGTGGAGGGAGGGAGAGGAGAAGAGGAGAGGAGAGGAGGGAGGGAGGGAGGGAGGGAGGGAGTGGAGAGGAGAGGAGGGAGTGGAGAGGAGAGGAGATGGAGAAGAGAAGAGAAGAGGAGAGGAGAGGAGAGCAGTGCAGTGCAGTGGAGTGGAGAGGAGGAGAGGAGAGGAGAGGAGAGGAGGGAGGGAGAGGAGAGGAGAGAGAAGAGGAGGGAGTGGAGAGGAGAGGGAGAGAAGAGGAGTGGAGAGGAGTGGAGAGGAGAGGAGGGAGTGGAGAGAGGGAGAGGAGAGGAGTGGAGGGAGTGGAGAGGAGTGGAGAGAGAAGAGGAGTGGAGAGGAGTGGAGAGGAGAGGAGAGGAGGGAGGGAGAGAGGGAGAGGGAGAGGGGAGGGAGGGAGAGGGAGGGAGAGGGAGAGGGAGAGGGAGAGGGAGAGGGAGAGGGAGAGGGGAGAGAGGAGAGAGAGAGGAGAGGAGTGGAGAGAGTGGAGAGGAGAGGAGTGGAGAGGAGTGGAGTGGAGAGGGAGAGGGAGAGGAGGGGAGAGGGAGAGGGAGAGTAGAGGAGAGGAGAGGAGATACCAACTGTATAATGATTTATGACAGTGTTTGGACTGAGAGGCCCATACACACTAACACACACACGCTAACTCATACACTCTAACACACTCACCCCTAAAGCACTATTACTCACACTAACAACAGACCCTTATCCCAGAAAGAGGGGTGATCACTCAACCTGTGTGTGTGTGTGTGTGTGTGTGTGTGTGTGTGTGTGTCAGTGTGTAGGTTGTGTGTGTCATTGTGTAGGTTGTGTGTGTCAGGTACGAGGGGCGGGGTGGGTTACCGTAATCGACATCCACGACGCCCCGGGGGAACGGTGGGTTACCGTAATCGACATCCACGACGCCCCGGGGGAACGGTGGGTTACCGTAATCGACATCCACGGGGGAACGGTGGGTTACCGTAATCGACATCCCGGGGGAACTGTGGGTTACCGTAATCGACATCCACGGGGAAACAATGGGTTACCGTTATCGAGATCCACGACGCCCCAGGGGAAAGGTGGGTTACCGTAATCGACATCCACGGTGCCCCGGGGGAACGGTGGGTTACCGTAATCGACATCCCCGACGCCCCGGGGAAACAATGGGTTTCCGTAATAGACATCCACGACGCCCCAGGGGAAAGGTGGGTTACCGTAATCGACATCCATGGCACCCCGGGGGAACGATGAGTTACCGTAATCGACACGACGCCCCGGGGGAACGATGGGTTACCGTAATCGACATCCACAACTCCCAAGGGGAACGATGGGTTACCGTAATCGACACGACGCCCGGGGAACGATGGGTTACCGTAATCGACATCCACAACCCCCAAGGGGAACGATGGGTTACCGTAATCGACATCCACAACTCCCAAGGGGAACGATGGGTTACCGTAATCGACATCCACGACGCCCCAGGGGAACGGTGGGTTACCGTAATCGACATCCACGACGCCCAAGGGGAACGATGGGTTACCGTAATCGACATCCACGACGCCCCAGGGGAACGGTGGGTTACCGTAATCGACATCCACGACGCCCAAGGGGAACGATGGGTTACCGTAATCGACATCCACAACTCCCAAGGGGAACGATGGGTTACCGTAATCGACATCCACGACGCCCCAGGGGAACGGTGGGTTACCGTAATCGACATCCACGACGCCCAAGGGGAACGATGGGTTACCGTAATCGACATCCACGGTGCCCCGGGGAACGATGGGTTACCGTAATCGACATCCACAACTCCCAAGGGGAACGATGGGTTACCGTAATCGACATCCACGACGCCCCAGGGGAACGGTGGGTTACCGTAATCAACATCCACGGTGCCCCGGGGGAACGATGGGTTACCGTAATCGACATCCACGGTGCCCCGGGGGAACGATGGGTTACCGTAATCAACATCCACGGCGCCCTGGGGGAACAGTGGTTTACCGTAATCGACATCCACGGGGGAACAGTGGTTTACCGTAATCGACATCCACGGGGGAACTGTGCGTTACCGTAATCGACATCCACGGTGCCCCGGGGGAACAGTGGGTTACCGTAATCGACACGGCGCCCCGGGGGAACTGTGGGTTAACTGCCGTTGCTCAAGGGGGTCGAGAACCACAGGATTTATAGGCTGTAAAAACAAGGACAGTGTAGTGTGTGCGTGCTCACTAGGGACTCTGTTGATTGCCCGGAGCGGCCGCAGAACGCGTACGGTCCTGATAGCTGACAGACTGGCGTTGTGTCCGTCCAGAGAATACTCCATCATCCTACAGGACAGAGAGAGAGAGAGGTCGCACACGTTAAAATAGATATTCACCGTGTACCGCCCGACCTAGGTTCACACAGGGGTCACACAGGGGTGAAAGGACACTGACTGTAGACCTCATGTAGTCTATTATAATATGAGCTGAAGTCTGGACACTGACTGTAGTCTATTATAATATGAACTGAAGTCTGGACACTGACTGTAGTCTATTATAATATGAACTGACGTCTGGACACTGACTGTAGTCTATTATAATATGAACTGACGTCTGGACACTGACTGTAGTCTATTATAATATGAACTGACGTCTGGACACTGACTGTAGTCTATTATAATATGAACTGACGTCTGGACACTGACTGTAGTCTATTATAATATGAACTGAAGTCTGGACACTGACTGTAGTCTATTATAATATGAACTGACGTCTGGACACTGACTGTAGTCTGTTATAATATGAACTGAAGTCTGGACACTGACTGTAGTCTATTATAATATGAACTGACGTCTGGACACTGACTGTAGTCTATTATAATAGTAACTGACGTCTGGACACTGACTGTAGTCTATTATAATAACGCTCTAACCACTAGGCTACTCGCTGGTTGACCACGCCTTTATTCTACTGATACTGAACGCTCTAACCAGTAGGCTACCTGCTGGTTGACCACGCCTTCATTCTACTGACTACCAACGCTCTAACCAGTAGGCTACCTGCTGGTGGACCACGCCTTCATTCTACTGACTACCAACGCTCTAACCAGTAGGCTACCTGCTGGTTGACCACGCCTTTATTCTACTGACTACCAACGCTCTAACCAGTAGGCTACCTGCTGGTGGACCACGCCTTCATTCTACTGACTACCAACGCTCTAACCACTAGGCTACCTGCTGGTTGACCACGCCTTCATTCTACTGACTACCAACGCTCTAACCAGTAGGCTACCTGCTGGTTGACCACGCCTTCATTCTACTGACTACCAACGCTCTAACCACTAGGCTACCTGCTGGTTGACCACGCCTTCATTCTACTGACTACCAACGCTCTAACCACTAGGCTACCTGCTGGTTGACCACGCCTTTATTCTACTGATACTGAACGCTCTAACCAGTAGGCTACCTGCTGGTTGACCACGCCTTCATTCTACTGACTACCAACGCTCTAACCACTAGGCTACCTGCTGGTGGACCACGCCTTCATTCTACTGACTACCAACGCTCTAACCAGTAGGCTACCTGCTGGTTGACCACGCCTTTATTCTACTGATACTGAACGCTCTAACCAGTAGGCTACCTGCTGGTGGACCACGCCTTCATTCTACTGACTACCAACGCTCTAACCACTAGGCTACCTGCTGGTTGACCACGCCTTCATTCTACTGACTACCAACGCTCTAACCAGTAGGCTACCTGCTGGTTGACCACGCCTTCATTCTACTGACTACCAACGCTCTAACCACTAGGCTACCTGCTGGTTGACCACGCCTTCATTCTACTGACTACCAACGCTCTAACCACTAGGCTACCTGCTGGTTGACCACGCCTTCATTCTACTGACTACCAACGCTCTAACCAGTAGGCTACCTGCTGGTTGACCACGCCTTCATTCTACTGACTACCAACGCTCTAACCAGTAGTAGTAGTCTAACCACGCCTTCCTTCTACTGACTACCAACGCTCTAACCAGTAGTAGTAGTCTAACCACGCCTTCCTTCTACTGACTACCAACGCTCTAACCAGTAGTAGTAGTCTGACCATGCCTTCCTTCTACTGACTACCAACGCTCTAACCAGTAGTAGTAGTCTGACCACGCCTTCCTTCTACTGACTACCAACGCTCTAACCAGTAGTAGTAGTCTAACCACGCCTTCCTTCTACTGACTACCAACGCTCTAACCAGTAGTAGTAGTCTAACCACGCCTTCCTTCTACTGACTACCAACGCTCTAACCAGTAGTAGTAGTCTGACTACGCCTTCATTCTACTGATTTATGACATCATTCCGGTGAATAGGGTTTCATTTAGTATTCTAGACCATCAAGTAGGCTGACGACATGTAGCCTGCCACTAGTATCTTTGCTTTAGAATCAAGTAGGGCCACCAGTGTCTGTGCTTTAGAATCAAGTAGGCTAACAGCATGTAGCCTGCCGCCAGTATCTGTGCTTTAGAATCAAGTAGTATGTTGACATGTAGCCTGCCACCAGTATCTGTGCTTTAGAATCAAGTAGGCTAATGACATATAGCCTGCCACCAGTATCTGTGCTTTAGAATCAAGTAGGCTTAAGACATGTAGCATGCCACCAGTATCTGTGCTTTAGAATCAAGTAGTATGTTGACATGTAGCCTGCCACCAGTATCTGTGCTTTAGAATCAAGTAGGCTAATGACATATAGCCTGCCACCAGTATCTGTGCTTTAGAATCAAGTAGGCTAATGACATGTAGCCTGCCACCAGTATCTGTGCTTTGGAATCAAGTAGGATGTTGACATGTAGCCTGCCGCCAGTATCTATGCTTTGGAATCAAGTAGGATGTTGACATGTAGCCTGCCGCCAGTATCTGTGCTTTAGAATCAAGTAGGCTAATGACATATAGCCTGCCACCAGTATATGTGCTTTAGAATCAAGTAGGCTAACAGCATGTAGCCTGCCACCAGTATCTGTGCTTTGGAATCAAGTATTATGTTGACATGTAGCCTGCCGCCAGTATCTGTGCTTTAGAATCAAGTAGGATGTTGACATGTAGCTGCCGCCAGTATCTGTGCTTTAGAATCAAGTAGGATGTTGACATGTAGCCTGCCGCCAGTATCTATGCTTTAGAGATGGAACTATCTTCATTGACTCTCGTTACGGCCTGTACGCACTTCCTTAAAAAACCGGGCTCTGAATAAAAATGCATAAACATCTGAAACCATATCTATTTCTGCATCAGCCAATCACTCACCTGCCAGGATGACAGACAGCACCTGACCTCACTGCCTCTCACAGGAAGTCAACAACTGAAACCATGTCTATTTCTGCATCAGCCAATCACTCACCTGCCAGGATGACAGACAGCACCTGACCTCACTACTGTCATGATGTTGGCCTGGGGGGTAGGTTTATGACAGTCATAAATACCTCTCCCCTCCTTTTATCCTCTCTCTACCTTACTGATGTGACATTTGAAAAAATCCCTTGGTTAACATAGAGATTCTGTGAACATCAGAAGGGGGAGTGAACTATATTTTGGCAATCCGACCAATTGAACATATGCGGTGGTACTTAACGAATATGATGTCAGTTCGGTTGTCATTTGAGACATTCTCCTCAATGATAAGATGACATAAACTCTACAGAGGAAAGTCTGCACATTGTAGTTATCGGATTCACATGGAATTGTTGTTCAATTTAAATGTTTGAATGTGAAATTATTGGTGAAAGGATTCAATTTAATTTTAGCTTCCAAATGAGAGATTTGGGTTTTCATAAGGTTAGGGCTCTGCTCAATCAGTGGCCCGCCCCTGTGAAGAGACATGGGCTGTAGACTGTGAAACACACTCTTCTCCCTCCACTATATAAAGCCTTGACAACAATATAACCTCCTGTTCCGGATACATTAGGATGACGATCCGATGTCAGAATGGTTCAGATAATAACTGCAGAACGAAGTCAACCTCAGCGTGAGCTTTGGTTGCAAATGGTATGAACTTTGAACTCTTATTCACTACAGAAGTGATACCTCCTAGCCGTTGAGTTAGCAACAGTAGCTGCAAACGCAGGTTATGAAGGAACAGACAGAGTATCCCGTCTACCACACAACGACGTCCAATTTACCAGCAGATACATTCTTCAAAGGACAAAGGACTCGGTTGGGCAACACGGCCTTCCATCTACCACCAACCTACCCGAAGCGCAGCTCTGAGTAAATATTTACTGCATTTTTCCTTTTCCAAATGGGCGGTAATTTAGAATGCATAAGATACTGTATTTAAGATAGAGACATCACTTCTCCCTTTGTTCCTCAGTCTTCCCGCTCTTTCACTCAAACCCAGCCCCCCTTTTTCTTTGTGTAACAAGCTGTCATATCTGTTCATATCTGTTCAATTTGTAATCAAGGTATGATTCATTCGGTGTATATGTAATTCTGTGTGATTTGTTAGGTATTTAGTAAATAAATAATTAAACCCAATTTTGTATTGCTGATTCAACTTGTTAGCCAGGGTTTGTACAGATAACCAAGAATGCACAACTTTCAGACGAGACTGAAATAAGATGACGATTAATATTGACTGCTATTGATGTAAAATATTACTAGGTCTTTAAGAGTTTATTGGGAAGATAACAGCTCTATAAATATTATTTTGTGGTGCCCCGACTTTCTAGTTAATTACATTTACATGATTAGCTCAATCAGGTGATATTAATTACAGAGAAAGGCTTTTATAGAATAGCATGTCATATCACTTAATCCGGCATAGCCAAAGACACGACACAGCCTCTCACAGGACAGGAAGTCAACAACTGAAACAATGGCTATTTCTGCACCAGCCAAACAGGAAGTCAACAACAGCTCAATTCATTTTCGATCTTGAAGAGGCATTTTTTTTCAGTTGTTATTTGTTATTTCTATTTATTTTAGACCTGTTTTGGAAGTAGCTACCGGCCGTAAACAGGAGTACGTGACGATAGTAGCTCAGCCAAACTCCACATTTGGTGACTAATGAGCGGCATTACGACAGTGTAACGTTGTCTAATAGGGGGAGTTTTTGAATCGGTGCTTCCTCGGGCCGTCAGACAGGTCATATGCTCATCGTCGACATCTCTGAAAGCACAGATACCAGGGGGCACGTTTAGTCGATCTATAGACACGTTGAACAACAAATAGCGATACCAAATGTTGGGAATTATTAGAAGAAAAATATCTACATGAGGTTTAATATTTATATATATACAGTGGGGAGAACAAGTATTTGATACACTGCCGATTTTGCAGGTTTTCCTACTTACAAAGCATGTAGAGGTCTGTATCATTTTTAAGTAATTAATTTGAATTGAACTTTGGTCTAACTCCTTGTGCTCTGGATCTTCTCTGGAAAAACCTTATTTTAGTATTAGTAAATATCTACATGAGGTTTACTATTTATATATATATATATTTTTTGTGGTTCAGCATCCTTACACTTTCTGGTGTTTGATATGTTAGTGCCCTGTTGGATGATGGGATTATTTTAGAGGGGATGAACTGGTATGGAGTCTTTAAGGAAGGTTTTGTTTGACGATCGGATGAAAACGTTATAACTGTTTCTGCTTAGAAGGTACGTCACATATAGTAAAAAGGGGAAAGACATCTTTACTAAAAACTGAACATCAACCCTCTCCGACCCTAAAGAACTGAACATCAACCCTGTCAGACCCTAAAGAACTGAACATCCAGCCTGTCAGACTCTAAAGACCTGAACATCACTCTGTCAGACCCTAAAGACCTGAACATCAACCCTGTCAGACCCTAAAGAACTGAACATCAAGCCTGTCAGACCCTAAAGAACTGAACATCCACCCTCTCCGACCCTAAAGACCTGAACATCAACCCTCTCCGACCCTAAAGACCTGAACATCAACCCTGTCAGACCCTAAAGAACAGAACATCCAGCCTGTCAGACCCTAAAGAACTGAACATCAAGCCTGTCAGACCCTAAAGAACTGAACATCAAGCCTCTCCGACCCTAAAGAACTGAACATCAACCCTGTCAGACCCTAAAGAACTGAACATCAAGCCTGTCAGACCCTAAAGAACTGAACATCAAGCCTCTCCGACCCTAAAGAACTGAACATACAGCCTGTCAGACCCTAAAGACCTGAACATCAACCCTGTCAGACCCTAAAGAACTGAACATCAAGCCTGTCAGACCCTAAAGAACTGAACATCCAGCCTGTCAGACCCTAAAGAACTGAACATCCAGCCTGTCAGACCCTAAAGAACTGAACATCCAGCCTGTCAGACCCTAAAGAACTGAACATCAACCCTCTCCGACCCTAAAGAACTGAACATCCAGCCTGTCAGACCCTAAATAACTGAACATCAACCCTGTCAGACCCTAAAGACCTGAACATCAAGCCTGTCAGATCCTAAAGACCTGAACATCCAGCCTGTCAGACCCTAAAGAACTGAACATCAAGCCTGTCAGACCCTAAAGAACTGAACATCAAGCCTGTCAGATCCTAAAACAATGATCTGACTCACTAGTTCCCTCTGTATTTGTCATAGTGCAGATAACCTACCTCCTGGCTTTGTGTGTGTGTGTGTGTGGGTGCAACTCACAGTGAGTAAAGGGGTAATGCTGTGTGTCTGAGGTGACCGCTGCTGTCTGCTTAGTTAACGTCTCTTGCACACAAACAAACACACACACACACACACACACACTTTTCTCCTGGCCTGAAACAGTGACATTGAACGTGTGTTTCTCCCAGCAGGCTCCAAACTCCATCACCTCACGGGCTGCTTCACATCTGACCGTGATTGGGAGTCTCATAGGGCCGGCGCACAATTGGCCCGGCGTCGTCCGGGTTGGACCCGGGTAGGCCCGTCATTGTTAATAAGAATTTGTTCTGAACTGACTTGCCTCGTTAAATAAAAGGTTACATTTTTATAAGAAAGGAAAAAACTTTAGCAGCAGACTTAAGGAATGTCCCCATGTGTCTCTTGAATCAAAAACAGAATCTAGAGAAGGTTCTATGTGTTCTATTTTGATGTTCTCTTGTCCCTAACCGCCTGACTAACCCCTGAGCATTGTGGGAATAGAACACTTACCCTGCCATGACGATGAAGAAGTCCAGTCGGTTCCAAGTGTCGCCAAGGTAACACTTAGAACCGAAGATCCCCAGAGCCACCATCTTAATGACCATCTCCACCGCGAAAAACGCAAAGATACAGTCGTCAAACACCTAGAAAAGACAAAGATACAGTCATCAAACACCTAGAACAGTAGAACAGACAAAGATACAGTCATCAAACACCTAGAACAGTAGAACAGACAAAGATACAGTCATCAAACACCTAGAACAGACAAAGATACAGTCATCAAACACCTAGAACAGAAGAACAGACAAAGACACAGTCATCAAACACCTAGAACAGTAGAACAGACAAAGACACAGTCATCAAACACCTAGAACAGACAAAGATACAGTCATCAAACACCTAGAACAGTAGAACAGACAAATATACAGTCAACAAACACCTAGAACAAGGTACAGTCACCAAGACGAGAGTTTATAGATGAGGGGTGAGGTGTTGATGGTAAGGGGTGAGAGGTTATAGCTGAGGGGTGAGGTGTTGATGGTGAGGGGTGAGAGGTTATAGGTGAGGGGTGAGAGGTTATAGGTGAGGGGTGAGAGGTTATAGGTGAGGGGTGAGAGTTTATGAGGAAGAGAGGGGTGAGAGGTATAGGTGAGGGGTTATAGATGAGGGATGACAGGTTATAGGTGAGGGGTTAGAGGTTATAGGTGAGTGGTGAGGGGTGAGAGTTATAGGTGAGGTTATAGGTGAGAGGTTATAGGTGAGGGGTGAGAGGTTATAGGTGATGGGGTGGAGGTTATAGGTTATAGGTGAGAGGTTATAGGTGAGGGATGAGAGGTTATAGGAGGGGTGAGAGGTTATAGGTGAGGGGTGAGAGGTTATAGGTGAGGGGTGGGGTATAGAGGGTATAGGTGAGGGCTGAGGTTATAGGTGAGGTTATAGGTGAGAGGTTATAGGTGAGGGGTGAGAGGTTATAGGTGAGGGGTGAGAGGTTATAGGTGAGGGGTGAGAGGTTATAGGTGAGGGGTGAGAGGTTATAGGTCATAGGTGAGAGGTTATAGGTGAGAGGTGAGAGGTTATAGGTGAGGGGTGGAGGTTATAGGTGAGAGGTGAGAGGTTATAGGTGAGGGGTGAGAGGTTATAGGTGAGAGGTGAGAGGTTATAGGTGAGGGGTGAGAGGTTAGAGGTTATAGGTGAGGGGTGAGAGGTTATAGGTGAGGGTGAGAGGTTATAGGTGAGGGGTGAGGTTATAGGTGAGGGAAGAGAGGTTTAGGTGAGAGGGTATAGGTGAGGTTATAGTGAGGGATGACAGGTTATAGGTGAGAGGTTAGAGGTTATAGGTGAGGTGAGGGGTGAGAGGTTATAGGTGGAGGTTATAGGTGAGAGGTTATAGGTGAGGGGTGAGAGGTTATAGGTGAGGGGTGAGAGGTTATAGGTTATAGGTGAGAGGTGTTTATGACTGTATCTTTGTCTGTTCTAGGTGTTTGTGAGGTATCTTTGTCTGTTCTACTGTTCTAGGTGTTTGATGACTATCTTTGGTACTGTTCTATAGGTGAGAGGTGAGAGGTTATAGGTGAGGGGTGAGAGGTTATAGGTGAGGGGAGAGGTTAGAGGTTATAGGTGAGGGGTGAGAGGTTATAGGTGAGGGGTGAGAGGTTATAGGTGAGGGGTGAGACGTTATAGGTGAGGGGTGAGAGGTTATAGGTGATGGGTGAGAGGTTATAGGTGAGAGGTGAGAGGTTATAGGTGAGGGGTGAGAGGTTATAGGTGAGGGGTGAGAGGTTATAGGTGAGGGGTGAGAGGTTAGAGGTTATAGGTGAGGGGTGAGAGGTTATAGGTGAGGGGTGAGAGGTTATAGGTGAGGGGTGAGAGGTTATAGGTGAGGGGTGAGAGGTTATAGGTGAGAGGTATAGGTTATAGGTGAGGGTGAGAGGTTATAGGTGAGGGGTGAGATAGGTGAGGTTATAGGTGAGAGGTTATAGGTGAGGGGTGAGAGGTTATAGGTGAGGGGTGAGATGTTTATGGTGAGGGAAGAGAGGTTTTTGGTGAGGGGTGAGAGGGTATAGGTGAGGGGTTATAGATGAGGGATGACAGGTTATAGGTGAGAGGTTATAGGTTATAGGTGAGTGGTGAGGGGTGAGAGATTATAGGTGAGAGGTTATAGGTGAGGGGTGAGAGGTTATAGGTGATGGGGTGGAGGTTATAGGTTATAGGTGAGAGGTTATAGGTGAGGGCTGAGAGGTTATAGGTGAGGGGTGAGAGGTTATAGGTGAGGGGTGAGAGGTTATAGGTGAGGGGTGAGAGGTTATAGGTGAGGGTGAGAGGTTATAGGTGAGGGGTGAGAGGTTAGAGGTGAGGGGTGAGAGGTTATAGGTGAGGGGTGAGAGGTTATAGGTGAGGTGAGAGGTTATAGGTGAGGGGTGAGAGGTTATAGGTGAGGGTGAGACGTTATAGGTTATAGGTGAGAGGGTGAGGGGTGAGAGGTGAGGTGAGGTGAGAGGTTATAGGTGAGGGGTAAGAGGAGAGGTTATAGGTGAGAGGTGAGAGGTTATAGGTGAGAGGTGAGAGGTTATAGGTGAGGGTGAGAGGTTATAGGTGAGGGGTAAGAGGTATAGGTGAGGCACCACGTTATAGGTGAGGGGTGAGAGGTTAGAGGTTATAGGTGAGGGGTGAGAGGTTATAGGTGAGGGGTGAGAGGTTATAGGAGAGGGGTGAGAGGTTATAGGTGAGGGGTGAGAGGTATAGGTCATAGGTGAGGTTATGGGTGAGAGGTCATAGGTGACAGGATCCCCAGCAGGTTATAGGTGAGGGGTGAGAAGTTATAGGTGAGGGGTGACAGGCCTACTGAATACGGGTGAGACAGGTTATAGGTGAGTGACAGGTCCCCAGCATGAGGGGTTATAGGGGGAGACCTGGGTGAGGGGTTATAGGTGAGGGGTGAGAGGTTATGGTGAGGGGTGAGGGGTTATAGGTGAGACATCATAGGTGAGGGGTCCCCAGCATTAACCAGGTGAGAGACCTGAGGTTAGAGGTTACTAGGTGAGGGGTGAGACAGGCCTACTGAATACAGACATCACAGGTTACAGGTCCCCAGGTTTAACCAGTAGAGACCTGTAGTTGAGGCACCACACTGCCTGACATGGCCTACTGGACATCCCCAGAGTCACACAGTTCAGGAGAATCACTATCATGGAGACGTGTTCAAACCACGTGGAGACCTGGGTTAAGGACTACACACTGAGACATGGCCTACTGAATACAGACAACACACAGTACAGGATCCCCAGCATTAACCACATAGAGACCTGGGTTAAGGACTACACACTGAGACATGGCCTACTGAATACAGACATCACACAGTACAGGATCCCCAGCATTAACCACGTAGAGACCTGGGTTAAGGACTACACACTGAGACATGGCCTACTGAATACAGACATCACACAGTACAGGATCCCCAGCATTAACCACATAGAGACCTGGGTTAAGGACTACACACTGAGACATGGCCTACTGAATACAGACATCACACAGTACAGGATCCCCAGCATTAACCACGTAGAGACCTGGGTTAAGGACTACACACTGTCATGACGTTGCCCTCTTTGGGTATAGCAAGCCCCATCCCCCTCTCCCTGCCTCCTTCAACTAGGCTGCCTGGTCAGACAGACGTCGTAAATTCCTGAGGAAAAGACCTTGCCTCATGGCCACACAGTATAAGAGGCAGAGTAGATTTTCATAGAGAACAAAGGAATTTCTTCCACCTCACAGAACTTGAGGTCCGAACAAATTTCATGTTCCGGAGAAGGTATAAAAGATCGTTGAAGAATCCAGCTACGAACTCGTCCGTTTGTCACAACTTGGGGAAGCTCATGGGAGAAGGTGTGGCCACATTACCATAACGCTGTTTATATAATAGCCTCAGATATGAGGTTTGCATCTAATTGTTGTATAAGATGAATGAGTGAGTATGATACTGTTTACACAATTTTACAAAGTGATTTTGGACTGTTTAATGAAGGAAAACTCAAAAAGGGAATTGGAGTTAACTAAATCAGAGGACCGCCCCTGAGCCCAGTTTGGGTCGGACATCCTGGACCGCCCCTGAGCCCAGTTAGGGTCAGACATCCTGGACCGCCCCTGAGCCCAGTTAGGGTCAGACATCCTGGACCGCCCCTGAGCCCAGTTAGGGTCAGACATCCTGGACCGCCCCTGAGCCCAGTTAGGGTCAGGCATCCTGGGACCGCCCCTGAGCCCAGTTAGGGTCAGGCATCCTGGGACCGCCCCTGAGCCCAGTTAGGGTCAGACATCCTGGACCGCCCCTGAGCCCAGTTAGGGTCAGGCATCCTGGAGCCCCTGAGCCCAGTTAGGGTCAGGCATCCTGGACCGCCCCTGAGCCCAGTTAGGGTCAGGCATCCTGGACCGCCCCTGAGCCCAGTTAGGGTCAGGCATCCTGGGACAGCCCCTGAGCCCAGTTAGGGTCACATCCTGGACCGCCCCTGAGCCCAGTTAGGGTCAGGCATCCTGGGACCGCCCCTGAGCCCAGTTAGGGTCAGGCATCCTGGGACCGCCCCTGAGCCCAGTTAGGGTCAGACATCCTGGACCGCCCCTGAGCCTAGTTAGGGTCAGGCATCCTGGGACAGCCCCTGAGCCCAGTTAGGGTCGGACATCCTGGACCGCCCCTGAGCCCAGTTAGGGTCAGGCATCCTGGACCGCCCCTGAGCCCTTAGGGTCAGGCATCCTGGGACAGCCCCTGAGCCCAGTTAGGGTCAGACATCCTGGACCGCCCCTGAGCCCAGTTAGGGTCAGGCATCCTGGACAGCCCCTGAGCCCAGTTAGGGTCAGACATCCTGGACCGCCCCTGAGCCCAGTTAGGGTCAGGCATCCTGGACAGCCCCTGAGCCCAGTTAGGGTCAGGCATCCTGGACCGCCCCTGAGCCCAGTTAGGGTCAGGCATCCTGGACCGCCCCTGAGCCCAGTTAGGGTCAGACATCCTGGACCGCCCCTGAGCCCAGTTAGGGTCAGACATCCTGGGACCGCCCCTGAGCCCAGTTAGGGTCAGGCATCCTGGACCGCCCCTGAGCCCAGTTAGGGTCAGACATCCTGGACCGCCCCTGAGCCCAGTTAGGGTCAGACATCCTGGACCGCCCCTGAGCCCAGTTAGGTCAGACATCCTGGACCGCCCCTGAGCCCAGTTAGGGTCAGGCATCCTGGACCGCCCCTGAGCCCAGTTAGGGTCAGGCATCCTGGGACCGCCCCTGAGCCCAGTTAGGGTCAGGCATCCTGGGACAGCCCCTGAGCCCAGTTAGGGTCAGGCATCCTGGGACAGCCCCTGAGCCCAGTTAGGGTCAGGCATCCTGGACCGCCCCTGAGCCCAGTTAGGGTCAGGCATCCTGGACCGCCCCTGAGCCCAGTTAGGGTCAGGCATCCTGGACCGCCCCTGAGCCCAGTTAGGGTCAGGCATCCTGGACCGCCCCTGAGCCCAGTTAGGGTCAGGCATCCTGGGACAGCCCTTTTCTGCCATTCCAAATAAAACCCCAACGGTGAGAAATTATCACCAGGCCATGTTTTTCTCCATTAGGAGAAGACGAAGGTTGTAGACCATTGCTGAATCTTTTAACCATACCATGTGGTTAAACTCTTAGACTATCGATACCGACAGAATAAGAACAAGTCTTTGATATTAATTACTAGTCTGCAGCTAGGAATTCGGTATCATTGAACATGAAGAACGACAACCGCCAAAACATCCATTCTATAACAAATGAATGAATGTCGCTCTGAACTATCCCATCTAACCAAGACAGGGAGAGAGCCGGACAAAACTCTCCAACAGAAACAAACCTTTCAACAAAGATCCCGACGACACACTGAGCGTAAATATATATATTGATTGCAATTGTTCCCGAATGAGTGAGCGTTCATGTGCAAAGGATTAGTATTTCAATTGTTATAATTATTAACTCTGTAGTGACTTCTTAGTCGACCCCCCACTTCTCCTTTTGTCTAACAAGCCGCCATGCCGGTTCAGCCCACTAGGGCACATTCTCCTATCATTTCATGTAACCACATTTACCTTGTTTGTTTGTTTATGCATTTCTGTGAATTACTTAGTTAGTAATAAATAAATGATTTAAGACAATTGATGTATGGATGACTCATAGTGAAGACTGGGTTTGTGCAGATAACCAACAATTTACGATGTTTGGAATGAGACTAACGTGAGGTAAAGTAAATAATTAATTAATTCGAAAGACTAATTGATCAGATGAAATGATAACTTTGTAATCTGAATATTTTTCCTTGGTGCCCCGACTTCCTAGTTAATTACAGTTACATGATTGGTCAGTTGATCGAGTAATAATTATTTACAGAGAATCTTTGATAAAAAAACTATAAGTCTTCAATTTAATGATAGTAAAGACACGACAACACTGAGACATGGCCTACTAAATACAGACACCGTACAGGAGATCTAGCATGGATGTCTGCTCTCAGGGATAAGGAACAATATACAGAATCAACAGCATTAACACTGCAGAAACCAGCAGTTAAAGGGATAGGTCAACATTAACGCTGCTGAAACCATGTGGAGACCAGTGGTTAAAGGGATAGGTCAACATTAATGCTGCTGAAACCAGTGGTTAAAGGGATAGGTCAACATTAACGCTGCTGAAACCATGTGGAGACCAGTGGTTAAAGGGATAGGTCAACATTAACGCTGCTGAAACCATGTGGAGACCAGTGGTTAAAGGGATAGGTCAACATTAACGCTGCTGAAACCAGTGGTTAAAGGGATAGGTCAACATTAATGCTGCTGAAACCAGCGGTTAAAGGGATAGGCCAACATTAACGCTGCAGAAACCATGAGGAGACCAGCGGTTAAAGGGATAGGTCAACATTAACGCTGCTGAAACCAGCGGGTAAAGGGATAGGTCAACATTAACGCTGCTGAAACCATGTGGAGACCAGCGGTTAAAGGGAAAGGTCAACATTAACTCTGCAGAAACCAGCAGTTAAAGGGAAAGGTCAACATTAACGCTGCTGAAACCATGAAGAGACCAGCGGTTAAAGGGATAGGTCAACATTTACGCTGCTGAAACCATGAAGAGACCAGTGGTTAAAGGGATAGGTCAACATTTACGCTGCTGAAACCATGAAGAGACCAGTGGTTAAAGGGATAGGTCAACATTAACGCTGCTGAAACCAGCGGTTAAAGGGATAGGTCAACATTAACGCTGCTGAAACCATGAATGAGACCAGTGGTTAAAGGACTGATAGGTCAACATTAACCTGTATTCATGATAACCAGCGGTTACCTGTGGATTCATGATACAGCACTAACGCTGCTGAAACCTGTATTCATGATACAGCACTGCCTCTTACCTGTGACTCTATTCATGATACAGCACTGCCTCTTATCCTTCACTCTATTCATGATACAGCACTGCCTCTTACCTGTGACTGTATTCATGATACAGCACTGCCTCTTATCTGTGACTGTATTCATGATACAGCACTGCCTCTTACCTGTGACTGTATTCATGATACAGCACTGCCTCTTACCTGTGACTCTATTCATGATACAGCACTGCCTCTTACCTGTATTCATGATACAGCACTGCCTCTTACCTGTATTCATTGATACAGCACTGCCTCTTACCTGTGACTGTATTCATGATACAGCACTGCCTCTTACCTGTGACTGTATTCATGATACAGCACTGCCTCTTACCCTGTGACTCTATTCATGATACAGCACTGCCTCTTACCTGTGACTGTATTCATGATACAGCACTGCTTATCTGACTGTATTCTTACCTGATGACTCTATTCATGATACAGCACTGCCTCT
>NW_024609556.1:0-2500 GCF_018296145.1 Oncorhynchus tshawytscha
AACATATAGGCCTATGGGCTCACACGGGATAACACGTCCTATATAGTGATAGCCTAACGTTGTCACCCATCACACTTTGGGTGTAAAAATGTTATCTATTAAATCTTTTCCCCTTTTTCTCCCCAATTTCGATCTTGTCTCATCGTTGCAACTCCCCAACGGGCTCAGGAGGCGAAGGTGGAGTCGTGCGTTCTCTGAAACATGACACGCCAAACCGCGCTCCTTAACACCCGCTAGCCTAACCCGGAAGTCAGCCGCACCAATGTGTCGGAGGAAACACTGTTCAACTGGCAGCTGAAGTCAGCCTGCAGACACCCGGCCCGCCACAGGAGTCGCTAGAGGCGATGAGCTTTACTTGGCTCATCGCTCTCTAGCGACTCCTTGTGGCGGGCGGTGTCTGCAGGCTGACTTCAGTGCCAGTTGGGTGAACCCAGGTCTGTAGTATCGCCTGTAGCACTGCGATGCAGTACCTTAGACCGCTGGGCCACTTGTAATTTTCAGGAAACTCTAGTTCAGAATATGGTTGAATAAAACCAAGTTCATGACCTCTTTTTTTCTCTATCAGCTGGACTATGTGGTGACGTGCGCCGTCTGCACGCGCTCAGACGCAGGAGACATCCACATTCACAGGAAGAAGTCTCAGGTAAGAGACAGGACTCTTCAAACTACATCCCATTGGACTTACTGATGTAGCTATGGATAGATGGGCCTCTACAGAACCTGACCCAGTAACTCTCTCTTCCTCTCTCTCTTCCTTGCTCTCTCTCCCCCTTCCTCTCTCTCTCCCTCCCCCCTTTCTCGCTCTTCCTCTTTCTCTCTCCCCTCTCTCCCCCTTCCTCTCTCTCTCTCCCCCTTCTCTCTCTCTCCCCTTTCTCGCTCTCTCTTCTCTCTCTCCCCTTTCTCGCTCTCTCTCTCTCCCCTTTCTCTCTCTCTCTCTCTCCCCTTTCTCGCTCTCTCTCTCTCCCCTTTCTCGCTCTCTCTCTCTCTCTCTCCCCTTTCTCGCTCTCTCTCTCTCTCTCTCCCCCTTTCTCGCTCTCTCTCTTCCTCGCTCTCTCTCTCCCTCCTTTCTCGCTTTCTCTCTCTCTCCCCTTCCCTTCTCGCTCTCCCCTCTCTCTCTCTCTCCCCCTTTCTCGCTCTCTCTCTCTCTCTCTCCCCCTTTCTCGCTCTCTCTCTCTCTCTCCCCTTTCTCGCTCTCTCTCTCTCTCTCTCCCCCTTTCTCTCTCTCTCTCTCCCCCTTTCTCGCTCTCTCTCTCTCTCTCTCCCCTTTCTCGCTCTCTCTCTCTCTCTCTCTCCCCTCTCGCTCTCTCTCTCTCTCTCTCTCCCCCTTTCTCGCTCTCTCTCTCTCTCTCCCCCTTTCTCTCTCTCTCTCTCTCTCCCCCTTTCTCGCTCTCTCTCTCTCCCCCCCTCTCTCTCTCTCCTCCCCTCTCTCTCTCTCTTCTCGCTCTCTCTCTCCTCTCCCCCTTTCGCTCTCTCTCTCTCTCCCCCCCTTTCTCGCTCGCTCTCTCTCTCCTCCCCTTTCGCTCTCTCTCTCTCTCCCCCTTTCTCTCTCTCTCTCTCTCCCCTTTTTCGCTCTCTCTCTCTCTCCCCCTTTCGCTCTCTCTCTCTCTCTCCCCTTTCGCTCTCTCTCTCTCTCTCCCCCTTTTCTCTCTCTCTCTCTCTCCCCCTTTCTCGCTCTCTCTCTCTCCCCCTTTTCGCTCTCTCTCTCTCTCCCCCTTTTCGCTCTCTCCCCCTTTCTCGCTCTCTCTCTCTCTCTCCCCCTTTCTCGCTCTCTCTCTCTCTCTCCCCCTTTCGCCTCTCTCTCTCCCCCTTTCTCGCTCTCTCTCTCTCCCCCCCTTTCTCGCTCTCTCTCTCTCTCTCCCCTTTCTCTCTCTCTCTCTCTCTCCCCTTTCTCGCTCTCCCCCCTTTCTCGCTCTCTCCCCTTTCTCGCTCTCTCTCTCTCTCCCCCTTTCTCGCTCTCTCTCTCTCTCTCCCCCTTTCTCGCTCTCTCTCTCTCTCCCCTTTCTCGCTCTCTCTCTCTCTCTCTCCCCTTTCTCGCTCTCTCTCTCTCTCTCCCCTTTCTCGCTCTCTCTCTCTCTCCCCCTTTCTCGCTCTCTCTCTCTCTCTCCCCTTTCTCGCTCTCTCTCTCTCTCCCCCTTTCTCGCTCTCTCTCTCTCTCCCCCTTTCTCGCTCTCTCTCTCTCTCTCCCCTTTCCCCTTTCTCTCCCCTTTCTCGCTCTCTCTCTCTCCCCTTTCTCGCTCTCTCTCTCTCTCCCCTTTCTCGCTCTCTCTCTCTCTCTCCCCCTTTCCCCCTTTCTCTCTCTCTCTCTCCCCCTTTCTCCTCCTTCTCTCTCTCCCCCTTTCTCGCTCTCTCTCTCTCTCTCTCCCTTTCTCGCTCTCTCTCTCCCCCTTTCTCTCTCTCTCTCTCTCTCCCCTTTCTCGCTCTCTCTCTCTCTCTCCCCCTTTCTCGCTCTCTCTCTCCCCCTTTCTCGCTCTCTCTCTCTCTCTCCCCCTTTCTCGCTCTC